>NW_017670251.1:921524-925088 GCF_001879085.1 Nicotiana attenuata | reverse complement strand
CTGTACGAAAATAAAATAGCAACCGAGGGAGTATAGTACCCTGTGTTGGCAATAAAATGAGGCTCGTGGCTCTCTGAAATGCTACTAGGGATATCGTACCCTATGTAGAAAAATAAAAATGTAACCAGGGGATATAGTACCCTGTGTTGGCAATAAAATGAGGCTCATGGCACTCTGAAACGCAACTAGGGGATGTCGTACCCTGTGTTTGCAACAAGAAGTAAGGCAACCAGGGGATGTAGTACCCTGTGTTGGAAATAAGATGAGGCTCGTGGCTCTCTGAAATGCTACTAGGGGATATCGTACCCTATGTAGAAAAATAAAAATGCAACCAGGGGATATAGTACCCTGTGTTGGCAATAAAATGAGGCTCATGGCACTCTGAAATGCTACTAGGGGATGTCGTACCCTATGTAGAAAATAATGCAACCAGGGGATGTAGTACCCTGTGTTGAAAATAAGATGAGGCTAGGGGATGTTGTACCCTGTATTGGAGATAGGGTATTGATTACATATAATGAAACTAAAAATGGCATGTTTACATATATGTTGGAAAAAATCAAGGATTTGAGAACTTCACTTGGTGGCGTTCGTGTTTTCACAAACTATTTCTCAAAATTGTTCTGTTCCTGTTCTGATCAAAGAAAGATTTATTAGTTTTTAAAATGGTGGTCGGTTTGTGGCCTTGATTATTCCAGTCCCTTGACTCAGCTCATATTCTTCAATGACTTCAACTTCGACTAGTTATTTCCTGAATACCAACTGCATTTCTGATTCTGGAGAACCTTTAGCTTTTCCAAACTTTGCCATGACGGTATTTAACCTTTTTCAACTTTATTTTGCCTTTGTGGGCATTTCACTTTTGACTTCTTTCAAAGTTTTTCATTTCAAAGCATCGGCCAATCATGGACAGTCGGGGTCGACTTGATGCATTTGTCGAGGCTGGGCGCCTTTTGAATATATCAGCTCGCTTCAAACGAGAACCCTGTAAATCGGTCTTGCAATCTTTTCTTTGCCTTATTTTTTGGAACAAAGATAGACCGAAAGGGATTCAAAGAAAAAAAACAAACAAACAATACAATAGAGAATGAGTTTAGAACAAGAGGTGTCCCTTTCAGGGAACAGAAATACGGACTTATATGGGAGTACATGCAGACTTCAATAAACATGACATGCCTTTTGGACTGGATACCTGATCTATATAAACCGTCCGATTCTCAAAAACTCATCACAAATTTTGACTTGAAACCGCGAAACCTTGCTCATGATTATGTTAAATGACATGGTTGTGTGAATCCTCTTTTCGATCAACAGTGCCCTTTGTGGGGTTTCACTAGCTGATCTCTCTCATTTCTCTTCTCGCCACTGTCTTATAATGCCCTTGCGAGTTTTCACTAATAAGACTCTCTCATTTTTATTTTCTCTAATCACCATCGCCCTACAGTGCCAATGAGGGTTTTCACCAATAGGACTCTCTCATTTTATTTCTCTTATTTGGTTGCATCTGATCCAAGTAACATTATCCTCCAATTCTTGAACATTCTCGTTGATTGATCGGAAGGACTTGAAAGGGATTTGGGTAAAAAGAATTTGGATTGAATTACAACTTTGGAACCTTTCAGGCAATACCATTGCCGAAACATTATAATATCTACCCAGTTTCACTTTTTGGGGAATTTGGATTTTTATTTTAGTGTGACTGAACCTCAGAGAAAGGCTGCCTACGTATCCTTTCAGAATCAAGTCGAACGTAGTTCAGGGAAACTCTATTTTTGATTTTCTTTTGTTTTTTTTTTCATTTTTGTTTTCTTTTGCTCTTTTTTTTCCTTTCTTTTTTTTTCTTTTCTTTGTCATATCATAATAACTTCCAGGTTCCAAAGAGGGTAATCAAAGATAGGGAACCGGCTCAAAGGGTTTGCAAAAAAGTTTAATGGTGTTTGGGTAGTGAGAAAGAAAGCCTTCGTCATCCCAATTAGAGAATGTTAACACCGAGTAGTGAGTCAAACATAGTACCTTTTGACTGCATCTGACTTGACTGTTGTCTTGGGGACGTTTCTTTTTATGTCTCCCCAATACAACGGACCTATGCAATACTCTTGTTACCATGTATGGACCTTTAAAATTTGGAGCAAATTTTTCCTTAGCTTCTTCATGGTGCGGGAGAATATGTCTCAGGACGAGTTGCCCCACTTCAAATTTCTTGGGACGTACTTTTTATTGTAATTTGTTGTACAACTGCCCATGGTAGCCTCCGGCGATCACTTTCCATCAATCAAAGACAATGTTTCAATCGGGTCTTGACTCAATCTTCATCATCGATCTCGGCTTCAACAATGATCCAAAGAGAGGGAATCTCATTTTCGTTCCAATTCTTTGTTTAGTTTCTTACAAGCCTTATCTTCAACACATTATGCTTCTTGGTTCATTATTTTGAAATCTGACAGCATTTTAGGATCTCGGCATGAAGTCCGCAAGCATGTCATGTTATTAAAATCTGCATTTACAGAACTGAAAAGAGAATAAGAAAGGTGACAAGATTAAGAAAAGAGACATTCGTGGATGATGAAATATTGCTTTCATTTATTTGAAAATTAAAAAAAAAATTGAAGGGTTTACGTCAAAATATAAGATAGTAAAGTAAAAACATTCGGATGACACACTGAAATAACTCGAAAGGCAGAAAAGATAGCAAGACCGGCTACCGAGACTCCGTCTGATAGGGAAAGTTTCTGGGTTGGCGCCCGTTTTTTATATCTCTTCTACCCCGGCAATGGCTACTATGGCTTTCAATACTGGATCACATTCCCAATCATAAAATCATCCCGAGCAGGCAATGTCCTATTGCTCAAATCTGGTAAAGTCAACCCCATATTTGCCTTCATTTTTTATTTTTCACCGTCAACTTGCCTACTTGCCTTTTCGTGACCTTGGATCAACAACACTGGTGCTTCTTCCATTTGTTGAGAAGATGCTTTTACTTCCGAGTGATCTTGGATTGTTTGCGTGACTCACCATTGCAAACCAACAAACCGACACCTTTAATTAGCTTTCATTTCAAAACAACAAGCATGTTTGAATAAACACTCACTCTTCTTCTATTTTTTTTTAACCACTTTTTCTCTTCTCTTTTTTATTTACTTACTTTTTTTTTCTTTTCAAAATGATGCGATCTAACCTGATGTGGGTTGCCTACGTATCATGTGGAGACATGAATCAGATCTTGCGTAGTTCGGGAAGATCAAGAATAAATAAATAAACTAACTTTTTTTTAACTTTTAAATATAAAAAAAAAATCTAATCATAAAAGCTCCTAATAAGAAAAATATTTTTGACCTTTGAAATCTCTATCTCTTTTTTTTTATTAAAAATTTTCGAAAGAAAGACTTTTAAAAAGAAAGAAAAATATTTTTGGATTTCCATTTTTGGTAATTTTGAAAGAAAGTAATTTTTTTTTTTGTATTTCAATTTTTTTTTTAATTTTTTGGAGAAAGACTTCTAAAGAAGGTGGAAATATTTTTGGATTTTTGAATTTGACGTCTTAAACAAAGACTTCTAAAGAAGGAA
>NW_017670251.1:761209-921499 GCF_001879085.1 Nicotiana attenuata | reverse complement strand
TTAAAAAAGAATATTTTTTTGGATTTTTGAAAATTGGGGGTCGGAACCGATGAGGTTTGCCTATGTATCTCACATCCGATGAGAATCAGACCCGCGTAGTTCGTTAAATTTCGGGAATAGGATGACACTTTTTGAAAAATTCAGGCTATTTTGATTAATCTTTTGGGGTGAATACCAAGACTCTTTTTTTAAACAGGGTAAATTTTCTCTTCTATTTTCTCCCTTCTAGTTTTTCCTCAATTTTCATATATATATTTTTTAAAAACCGTCAACATGCACAAGCCGAATCAAACATAATGCATAAGTAGCACATCAAGATGCATCAGGACGGTCTTGCAATTCTCGGGTTACATCCTGTCCTAGACGGACCCAATCCCTGTGTGTGAGTCCCCAAAGTCAAATGCACATGATGCAAACAAACATTCTACTAGGATCCAAGCATGAGGCTATGTTATTCTAGGTTTAAAAATCGTAGGGGGAGTGTTTTTAGACCTGGCTTACCAAGCGGACAGCTCGAGCCCAAGGTGGGGGCAATGTTACCGGGAGCACGAAAGTCTTACCCGGCCTAGTTACTTGACCCAGCTTCGTCTTAATTGTATGACTCTAACAGAAAAGTGGGCACGCGCAAGTGGCACCATAAATTCAGATGACTCGTAAGGGAGGCCGTTAAGAAGAACAGTTTAATACAATTTCAAAATAATATCAAAGCGGTAAATAAGAGGCAATTAGCACATTAGCCAAAATACAGTAATAACATCAAATTAATAAGCCAAGTATAGATCACATTACAAGCTCGAATTCTAAACCCTAAACATCAGTTTTGGTTATATTCCCAGCAGATCACCATAGCTGTCACACCTCTTTTTTTCCACACAAACCCTATTACGTGGGTTGAGTTTAGAAAGTTTTTTCAATTAAAGTGACGTTTTGAAAAGGATTATTTATTATTTGGAGTCGCCATTGGAAGTATTTTGTGTTCCAAGTAACCTTTTTTTGAATCCCCTTTCAAAAGGAAGGCTCGACTCGCTTAGTTTATGGTCTACGAAAATAGAAGACTGAGTAAGGAATTCTGTTGACCGAGGGGAAGATGTAAGCATCCTCGAGTCCCGTGGTTCTAGCACGTCACTTTTATTGACTAAGTAAGTCTTAAATTAATTTTTAGCTATCTTGTATTTTATTATATTTTTTATTGCCTATTACCACTTAATTAGTTATTGTTTTTAATAAATTGTGTTCACCAAGATGCGATATGCACACAAGTATTCTTCTTTGAAGTGGATGTTAAACCAAGGTACAGGGAATGTTCACATAGTTAAAACATAATTATGGTAAATTTAAAGGTATCAAGACGTGGAATGCACACATGGTCCTTTTATTATTTAAGATATCAATCCAAGGTCCTGGGTATGAAACACATGGGCTAATAGCGTATGTAGAACATTTAATTATTTTGTCTCTTTTTATATTAGAGATATTTAATTGATATATTTATTATTTGGCTTTATTAATTTTGAGCGTAGAAACATTTTTCTAACCCACTATTTGGTTTTTTACTTTAAATCCATACACCTAAGTAAAGCAGCCTCATCAATAAGGCCAAAAAAAATATTCAAACTACTTAAAACATAAAACATATTTATAATTATTATAAAGCAAAAAAGGTGAATTAATGTTTTGAGAAAGCCATGAAAAATTCCATTAAGTTGATTATATGCAGACTTGCTTATTGTTAGAGCAAAACAAAAATCATACCTTTATACTATATTAACAAAAAAATTCTAACACAAACAGAGGCACTAGGAAGCAATGTAGTAAAGTTTTTTACAAAAGAAATAAGTAAAAAAAAAAAACTTTATGGAATTCTTTAACTATCTTTTTTATGTGAAATAAAAAATATCTATATCCCCAAACTGAATTAAAATTCTAACATCACTCTAAAGCAATTACGATAAATAATCGACAAACTATGAAACTATTTTACTACAATTTATTTTAAGTAGAAAGAAGAATACCTTCAAGAATATTTAATATTTTACAGAAGCTAAACATTGTGACTAAGAAATCTTTCATATTCCAAAGTAACGTAGATAGTTTCATATTTTTAAAGTAATGCTAAGACAGTAGCTATCTCAACAAACAAAATTCATAATAGAACTAAAATCTTTCAAAGATATTGTGCAAAATAAAATAACTAAGCAAGCGAGGAATAAAACCTTTGCAGTGAAGCTTTTCAATATATCTTGAGAAAAATCCGACAATTACAACAGAATGAGCGAAAATGTGACCGCGAACGGGATCCCCCAAACTCGAACTGAAAACTTCGTCACTCCTAAAATTTTTTAAAACTCTCTAAATCTCTCCTCTAATTATTTCTTTTACCTTCCTCTTATTTTGTTTTCATCTCTCCAATCTCGTTCTTTCTGCCTTTGTTTTGAATTTTTTCTTCTTTTTTTTCTTCACTTTTCACGTTCTTTTCTTCTTTCTTTTTATTCCCCTCTTCCTTTTTTAATCAAGAAGAATGAGCGGTTATCTTGTGTGCTAAGAGTGGTTTACATCGGATTGAGGTAAGGAAATATGTGAAGTATGTACAAGATGTGAGAGTGTGGGTGAGACATGATGAAAGTGGGAAAGTGGGAAAGTTGGGTGTTTATTGTTATTGTTTATTTATTAAATTAAAAATCAGATTTTTAAATAAACCATTTGATAACAAACTTAATCACTTTAACGTGATTTTAGTTCATTTTGAATTTTTTATTTTCTTTGTTTTTATTCTAAAGATAATTAAATTATGAAGATAAGAAGAAATAACCAACATTTCTTACAATATAGTAAAAGTAAATATTTTATATGACTTTAAATAATACTAAAAAAAAGGTACCACAAATTAATTATTAAAATTCTAATTAAATGAAACCAAAAATATTTTTTTTTGTTAATTTTTCTTCCTCTATTAAAAATAAGAAATAAATTTTGTACTATAAGTATGTGAATATTTTTTGTAGTTTTTTTTTTAATTTTTTATGAATAAACCTATTAAGAGGAATGAAAAAGTTTAAAAAATATCCAACATTAGACCTAAAAAAAAATATTTACACTAAAATAATAAGAATTTGGGTGGGTTAAAAAATGAGATGTTCACAACGTGTTGTATAATAATGCGGATCACCTTACAAAATGACCAGGGTTCCCCTTTATATAGAGGGGAATCTTCCATATAGTACACGTGTATCATGGATAGGAGATGCTATTAGTACAGCTGTATAATGCTTACTAAGATTGTGTAGTGCCCTTTGCAGGCCTTGTCAGTCCTTATCACGTGTCTTCAGAGCCTTCCGCCTTTTCATAACGGTCATCGTACTTACTGTTGCCTCGAGTGCGTCACGGTGAGTCTTTGTTATAAGTGCCGAGGCGATGCTTCGGAGGTAGCCTCGGCGGTGCTTCGATCCCGCCGAGGCCGGTCTGGAAAAACATCATCGAAGCCTTAAATCGGGCCTCGCTGATTTTAACCGATTATTACAGGGATCATCAGGAAAGACCTCCGGAAATTCATTCACAACTAGCATAGACTCAAGTGAGGTGCCTCATCATTGGTGCCCGTAACCCTAGACCAAAATGGGAAGTACACCCCTTGTTGATCACTACGCTGGCTTAAGTAAAAATTAACCTATGCCTTCGGCACCTACAGTATCCCCCCCATTCAATAAAACAGCTCATTAGAAATTCAAAACCTAATGGTCCTACTCAGCAATCGAGCTTGGCAAAAGATTAATAGAGCCAGTCCACCCCATTATTACATCAAAATCAACCATCCCCAATTCAAATGAGATTTACCATGGTGTCCTGACTATGCACTGTGGCAACAAAATCCCAATAAACACGCTCGCGGCCATAATTAGACTCACCAACCAGAGTAGATACAGAGAACGATCATGAAGTTGTTCCGGTTCTATTCCCAATTTTCCATAGCAATATAGGAGTGATATATGACACAAGTGGATTGGGGATCAATAAGAGCGTCTAAATCATGAGATTGGACAGTCAATATACACTGACAAACTTTGGAGAAACGTCTGAACTTGGCGAACCCTCATAGCATAGAGAAACGGTTTGGTCCACACCGAACAATACGCACCATCCTAGCTACACCACGCCCTGCGTGTGTGCAGTGCCTCGGGCTGGAGGAGGTGCTATGGACGTAGTAGCTGCAGAACTAGGTGGCTGCGCCGTACCCTGCGCATACTCTGGCGGCCGAAGTCAATCCTCCGAATATAACCTCTCATACCGCACCTGTGCAGATGGGTAGGTCCAAGTAGATAGACCCCAAGTGCATCTTTCCACGTATAGGGCAATGGGGGCTCCGTGGCAGCTGGAATCTCCCACCAGGCTGACCTTGCTGGTAGGAACCCATGTTGCCCTGACTGGGCCCAAAATGACTCCACCGCTGCTGACCAGGCCCTAAGGGCTATCCACTAACTGAAGACTGATCAATGGACTAGGATGCCCTGATAACCCTCCTATAAATGCTGACCTACCACCCGCACCACCACTAGAAAACCACCAAAGTTGATGCGCACTGGGCCTTATTGCTTCCATATCGCTCCATTATAACCTTCAATTTATGGGTCTTTGTGGATTGAGAAAATGCCACCATCTTCCCATAGTTCATAGTCAAAATTAAAGGTAGCTGTAGCGCCACATTAATAATAAGTGGTTGAGGCCCATGCACAAATCGGCACACTCTAGCTCTACTACTGGACAACATGTAAATGCATTACTTTAAAAATACGTTGGAATCTCATAAGAGTACTCCACACACTCATGTTACCTTGTTTTCGGTTCTCAAAGTTAGCGCCGCGACTGCCTTAGCTTCGGCAGCCAAGAAATGATCAATGAAGGTGTCAGCAAAACTCATGTACACCTTGTCGGTGAGTTCCCCTCCTCAAGGGACTCCCTCACAGCTCAACCAAGAATATAAAACCAACTTCTAGTAGTAGGAAGGCAACTCCACTGCTGCCAGCTCTAACTGAAGAAAACCTGTTCACACTCAGAACTAGAATAATCCCCTTGCTGGCTGGGAGAATTAGGTGAAATATTCGATCTGGGCCTTGGAAGCCACTATCTGAGCCAACATCAGTACAGCCCCCTAAGGTGACCATCAAAAACACTTGAGATCGGGAACTCAGGGTAGAGGTGGAATGGAGTATCAGTTAGAGGAATCACTGCCCTCAGTAGGCTGTATAGAAATTGGTGCAGTTTGAGCAGGAATAGTAGAATCAGGTGATGTTCGGTTGGGGAAATGTCCTCACCCTCGGGTGTCACCCGCATCATCAGGTATACAATCACACTACCACTCTGTGGTGCATGGCTCTTTGGCCAATTCATGCTTTTTCCTAGGCACCCATATTCTGAAAATGTTGAGCAATGCATGAGTTAAAGAGGAACGTCTTACAATCATCTCTATCGCATGATCTAGAACATCAAGAAGGGTGACTCTCATAAATGCCCAAAGTAGCCTCTTAAGTTATAGATGCGGTCGGACAACACACGAAAGAAGACTCTACTAGACACGGCCTAAAGACATCCTTGACACTTTAAACCTTTGCTCTGATACCATGCTTGTCATGCCCCGACCTCGGGTGAGCGCAACCGCACTCAACTGATATATTCCTAGTCAAGCAAGCCTACATGATGCTTTCTACCCGACCTTACCCAATGAATAAAGCAAAGATGTATACCCATTAGTTAGACAATGAGGATGATCACATGAACGATACCAATTTCATTAACAATAGTTACTTCATTTACGTTTTCCAAAAATATACATTACACAACATCGTTAGTTTAGAAGTTGAAATAAGTGACACAATATACAAATTTTCAGTTTAACTTCTCAAAAGAAAGGTACAAACCTACATATGTCTGCGGAGCCTCTAATTAATACACAAAGAGTGATTATGATGGATGCTGGAAACAATGTTCCGACCATTACCTCAAAACACTAAACATAAGGACAAAAATATACAAGACCCAAATTTGAAGTGGGGACCACCAAGTTCAGCTGAGAAGAGGTGTAGCGCTGTCACAGATCAGATGTCGTCGTCATGTGAAACCACCTGCTCTCAATACAACGTTAAGAGTAGAGCCCCTGCAAAAGGACGTTAGCGCATATGGAATACTACTAGTATAATATGTCTAAACATCATCTTGATAAATCAAGAAACAGTATAACGAGGAACAACATAGTATCAATGAGAACCCCAAACAATATATAACAGTCAAGTTAAGATAAGGATAAATTTTCAAGTAAATAACACCAAGTTAGTTTGGGAGATCTTTAGTACCGATTCCACCCCCGTGTTTTAGCATGGAGTCCGATCATGTCCGATCTGCTAAGTCGTTCACCCAAAGACATCTAATCACAACAATCACCATGTGCGCGAAACGGCGTTGATCTCATTCCAATCTGCTAAGCCGTCTCACCACAATGTCGTGTAGTCGATATCACTTTCTGCTAAGACAATCATCTCAAACCAATTAAAGGGAAAGAATCTCAACAATAAAATCTCACACCCATTTAAGGGGAATAATCTCAACACATCAATATAGGATTAACCCCTCAATTACTCCTACACCAGCCGTGTAGTTCCCAGGAGTTAATTCAACCTACCCTTCCCGTCGGTGACTAAACGATAGCCCAAAACGTTTATTATAAAAAGGAGTTACAGTTCATTTTATTAACTTTTGCACGTCTTTTTATTTCATTGGACTAGTGGCCACAAGTGTAATTTTGTTCTTGGCATGTCAACGTATTCTATATTCATGCACCACTCTTTCACTTTTAGGCATAATCAAGGATTATCAACAACAAGGCATTTCTAGTCAAGATTTTAAGTTATAAATATGAGCAATAAGATCTTAAGCAGATTGATTTTCTTCCACAATTTGCATAATAACTTGCAACTGAAACATGATGAAATGAATATTCCACACATTGGTTACGTTTGAATACATTCATGAAGGAGAACCAAAAAAAATGTATGGATAGACATTTGACACACATTTTTGATTATATCATTTCAAAACAAGATTATTCATATTAGTCCAATTTTATAAGGGACAATTCGGAAACATGAGAAATAAGAGAGCTGGGCCTATCATACTTGAAACATACGAGAACATCGTAGGATTCGATTCCTAGGGAGACGCTTAGCCAACTACTCGCTTGATAGCTTCCTTAAATAACTATAATATTCGGAAATCCTAGAAATTTCAATCTATTAGAGAAATGACAAAATCAAACCGTTAATAGAAGTGGTCCATGGGTTCACCTCATTAAGATTTCATCAACACACTAAACACTATGTGTGCAAAACTAACTACAAGCCTTCTACTAGATTTCCTTCACCCTCGGCATTCAACACCAAAGTTTATCCATATTAGTTCAATGACCTCCCCACCATCTTTATTGGTACATGCATGATCGATACAACAATGTCATACCCAAGAATCACACTCCCCTATACTCAACTTTCTGCCCAAACTCGAAATTGAGGACTAGGGTGTGGAACCTTAACTTCATGGATGAAGACCTTGTGAACTTTTTTCACGACCCCCAAACAGATGGGCCGCCGATGGGCACCCGGTACACTACTCACTGTAACCAACATACGTATCTTTCACTATCATGCTACTCATAGATAAATACCAAAGTAACGCATTAGGGATTACAAACTGTACATATGAAGTCACGGCCTATTAGACCAAATAGCCACTCATTATATACGTGAAATCAGTGGGGCCGATTTCGTGGCCATTACGACGTTCCATAAGATACGCTTGCTAGGATATGACGGCACAGACATGAATGTAGCCTCGAAGGATTTGCAGACGGTAACTCTGAGGCAGCCGGATCGTAGGTATGATGGAAAGGGGAAAGTTCCCTAGCGCATTGATTTAAAGGTGGTCAATTCCAGTTAGACTAGTCATCCAATCTCACTTATTCATGGAATTAAAGGTGCTACCAGCCCATATCTTTGTAATAAGATATATTGTATTTATGTAGATTTCTCCCTCATGTTATAAAGGATCCTTTCATGTATTGTAAGAGGATTATTATCCACAAGAGAGACAATACACGAATTCAATTACAAGAACATTCTCTACTGCTCTATAGCTTGAACATATTCTCTTGTTTCTTATTTTAAATTTATTGCTTTATTATGGTGTTCTATTAAGTTTGTTTCTTCATGTTATTGCTCAATTTATGGTCATAAAGAGCTGCAATCACAGCTACTCATAACTGTTATTCCTTCATGACTACCCTTAAGAGTATCAAATTCGACCTCGGGCCCCGTAACGCAGCTGCTAGGCCTCGATCCTAGCATTTCGCGTTCGTTTTGTAAGGGAGGGGCACCTACAAGCTATCATCTTAATTTCCATCCTTCACTTAGCATCTATTAGCTCACACACTTAGCAATAAAAAAGATCACATATTATTTAGAACCAAAAATCAAATCTAATTGTTTTACATTTTCAAGCGTAAACACTCGTGTACTGAACATGGGCCGAACAAGGCCCATACTATCTTTTACTACATGACATCTTCGTTACCACCAGCCTCTAAGCAATACAATATCTTTTCTAAAGGTCAGTACAGAGTCACGCGATACAATCAATACATGTCTATCAAAACTAACAAGTCAACCAACCCGAAACAATGGAGCGCACACACATCTTTCCGCTGAGCTGACTAGCCCCTACTTATCCTCTTTTCCGTTGGTAGGAGAGCTTACATCGACATGCACAGCGTTCCGTGAGCTTACGTCGATGGCGATTTGTCCTGGTGCCTCCCTTGGGTTTTAGAGTGGTACACCGGCATCTACTGGTGCTATCCCTAGGTTTTGTGGTGGTAGACCGACATCTGCGTTGTTTTCTCCCTGGAGCCCAATGCCGTTGTTTTCACGTGCATTTGCTGAGTTAGACATTTTGACCTGAAATCAAAGATTCTTGAACAAGAAAAAGTGTGAAGGATAACTTGTGTTTTCAGAAAACTAGCACCAAAACAATCACTATTATTTTTGGCCCCACGGTGGGCGCCAAACTGTTTACCTTGAAAATGGTAACTACAATTATATTTGATTGTGTGGTTCTAAAAATACGTGATTTATTTTAATACTAGTTGTTAGGCAATGGATGCTAAGTATGAGTAAAGAAAACAAGGAATGCAAACCAAAAAGGGTCGCTAGGCTGGGCCTCGAGCTAGCTGAAGCAAGGACTCGAGGTCTAGTCGGGCTAATAGCTACAAATGATCGATGAAGATCGATGATAATGAGGGCCTTACAGATGGCCTTTTGCGGTTAATGATGAGCAATAAATGAAGAACAATAATGAACAATAAAAGAATAAGCAATAAATGTGAAGAACAATAGTGTTAGCAAAGAGAGCAGAGAATGTTGTATTCTATTCAACGTGTGTCACACCTCTTTTTTTCCACACAACCCTATTACGTGGTTGAGTTAGAAGAGTTTTTTCAATTAAAGTGACGTTTTGAAAAGGGATTATTTATTATTTGGAGTCGCCACTTGGAATTGAGTTTTGGTGTTCCAAGTCACCTTTTATTTGAATCCCCTTTCAAAAGGAAGGCTCGACTCTTAGTTTATGGTCTACGAAAATAGAAGACTGAGTAAGGAATTCTGTTGACCGAGGGGAAGGTGTAAGTCATCCCTCGAGTCCCGTGGTTCTAGCACGGTCACTTTTATTGACTAATGTAAGTCTTAAATTAATTTTTAGCTATTCTTGTATTTTATTATATTTTTTTATTGCCTATTACCACTTAATTAGTTATTGTATTTTAATAATTGTGTTCACCAAGATGCGATATGCACACAAGGTATTCTTCTTTGAAGTTGGATGTTAAACCAAGGTACGGGAATGTTCACATAGTTAAAACATAATTATGGTAAATTTAAAGGTATCAAGACGTGGAATGCACACATGGTCCTTTTATTATTTAAGTATATCAATCCAAGGTCCGGGTATGAACACATGGGCTAATAGCGTATGTAGAACATTTAATTATTTTGTCTCTTTTATATTAGAGATATTTAATTGTATATTTTATTATTTGGCTTTATTAATTTTGAGCGTAGAAACATTTTTCTAACCCACTATTTGGTTTATTACTTTAAATCCATACAACCTAAGTAAAGCAGCCTCATCAATAAGGCCAAAAAAAATATTCAAACTACTTAAACATAAACATATTTATAATTATTATTTAAAGCAAAAGGTGAATTAATGTTTTGAGAGAAGCCATGAAAAATTCCATTAAGTTGATTATGCAGACTTGCTTATTGTTAGAGCAAAACCAAAATCATACCTTTATACTATATTAACAAAAAATTTCTAACACAAACAGAGGCACTAGGAAGCAATGTAGTAAAGGTTTTTGCAAAAGAAATAAGTAAAATTAAAAGAACTTTATGGAATTCTTTAACTATCTTTTCTTATGGTGAAATAAAAAAATATCTATATCCCCAAACTGAATTAAAATTTCTAACATCACTCTAAAGCAATTACGATAAATAATCCGACAAACTAATGAAACTATATTTACTACAATTTATTTTAAGTAGAAAGAAATACCTTCAAGAATATTTTATATATTTTACAGAAGCTAAACATTGTGACTAAGAAATCTTCATATTCAAAAGTAACGTAGATAGTTTCATATTTTAAAGTAATGCTAAGACAGTAGCTATCTCAACAAACAAATTCATAATAGAACTAAAATCTTTCAAAGATTATTGTGCAAATAAAATAACTAAGCAAGCGAGGAATAAAAACCTTTGCAGTGAAGCTTTTCAATATATCTTGAGAAAAATCCGACAATTACAACAGATGAGCGAAAATTGTGACCGCGAACGGGATCCCCAAACTCGAACTGAAACTTCGTCACTCCTAAAATTTTTTAAAACTCTCTGAAATCTCTCCTCTAATTATTTCTTTTACCTTCCTCTTAATTTTGTTTTCATCTCTCCAATCTCGTTCTTTCTGCCTTTGTTTTTGAATTTTTTCTCTCTTTTTTTTTCTTCACTTTTCACGTTCTTTTTCTTCTTTCTTTTTTATCCCCTCTTCCTTTTTTTAATCAAGAGAATTGGCGGTTATCTTGTGTGCTAAGGAGTGGGTTTACATCGGATTGAGGTAAGGAAATATGTGAAGGTATGTACAAGATGTGAGAGAGTGGGGGTGAGACATGAGTGAAGTGGGAAAGTGGGGAAGTTGGGTGGTTTTATTTGTTTATTTGTTTATTTTATTAAATGTAAAAATCAGATTTTTAAATAACCATTTGATAACAAACTTAATCACTTTAACGTGATTTTAGTTCATTTTGATTTTTTATTTTCTTTTGTCTTTTATTCTAAAGATAATTAAATTATGAAGATAAGAAGAATAACCAACATTTCTTACAATATAGTAAAAGTAAATATTTATATGTACTTTAAATAATACTAAAAAAAAGGTACCACAAATTAATTATTAAAATTCTAATTAAATGAAACCAAAAATATTTTTTTTTGTTAATTTTCTTCTTCTCTATAAAAATAGAAATAAATTTTGTACTATAAGTATGTGAATATTTTTTGTAGTTTTTTTTTTTAATTTTTTATAATAAACCTATTAAGAGAATGATAAAAGTTTAAAAAATATCAACATTAGACCTAAAAAAAATATTTACACTAAAATAATATAGAATTTGGGTGTGGTAAAAAATGAGATGTTCACAACGTGTTGTATAATAATGCGGATCACCTTACAAAATGACCAGGGTCCCCTTTATATAGGAGGGGGGAATCTTCATATAGTACACGTGTAATCATGATAGGGAGATGCTATTAGTACAGCTGTATAATGGCTTACTAAGGATTTGTAGTGCCCTTTGCAGGCTTTGTCAGTCCTTATCACGTGTCTTCAGGAGCCTTCCGCCTTTTCATAACGGTCATCGTCTTACATGCTGCCTCGAGGTGCGTCACGGTGAGTCTTTGTTATGAAGTGCCGAGGCGAGTGCTTCGAGGATGAGCCTCGGGCGGTGCTTCGATCCCGCCGAGGCCGGTCTTGGAAACATCATCGAAGCCTTAAAATCGGGCCTCGCTGATTTTAACCGTATACAGGGATCATCAGGAAAGACCTCCGGAAATTCATTCACAACTAGCATAGACTCAAGTGTAGGTGCCTCATCATTGGTGCCCGTAACCTAGACCAAATGGGAAGTACACCCCTTGTTGATCAACTACCTGGCCTTAAGGTAAGAAATTAACCTATCCTTCGGCACTACAGTATCCCCCTTCCATTCAATAACTAGCTCATTAGGAAATTCAAACCTAATGGTCCTACTTCAGCAATCGAGCTTGGCAAAAGATTAATAGAGCCAGTCCACCCCATTATTACATCAAAATCAACCATCCCCAATTCAATGAGATTTACCATGGTGTCCTGACTATGCACTGTGGCAACAAAATCCCAATAAACACGCGCGGCCATAATAGACTCACCAACCAGAGTAGATACAGAGAACGACTCATGAAGTTGTTCCGGTTCTATCCCAATTTCCATAGCAATATAGGAGTGATATATGACAAAGTGGATTGGGGATCAATAAGAGCGTCTAAATCATGAGATTGGACAGTCAATATACACGTGACAACTTTTGGAGAAACGTCTGAACTTTGGCGAACCCTCATAGCATAGAAACGGTTTGGTCCACCCGAACAATATGCACCATCCCTAGCTACACCACGCCCTGCGTGTGCTGCAGTGCCTCGGGCTGGAGGAGGTGCTATGGACGTAGTAGCTGCAGAACTAGGTGGCTGCGCCGTACCCCTGCGCATACTCTGGCGGGACGAACGTCAATCCCTCCGAATATAACCTCTCATACCGCACCTGTAGCATATGGGTAGGTCCAAGTAGTAGACCCCCAAGTGCATCTTTCCACGTATAGGGCATGGGGGCCTCCGTGGCAGCTGGAATCTCCCACCAGGCTGACCTTGCTGGTAGGAACCCATGTTGCCCTGACTGGGCCCAAAATGACTCCACCGCTGCTGACCAGGCCCTAAGGGCTATCCACTAACTGAAGACTGATCAATGGACTAGGATGGCCCTGATAACCCTCCTATAAATGCTGACCTACCACCCGCACCACCACTAGAAGAACCACTAAAGTTGACTGCGCACTGGGCCTTATTGCTTCCATATCGCTCCATTATAACCTTCAATTTATGGGTCTTTGTGGATTGAGAAAATGCCACCATCTTCCCATAGTTCATATCAAAATTAAAGGTAGCTGTAGCGGCCACATTAATAATAAAGTGGTTGAGGCCCTGCACAAATCGGCACACTCTAGCCTACATACTGGACAACATGTAAATGGCATACTTTAAAAATACGTGTGAATCTCATAAGGTACTCCCACACACTCATGTTACCTTGTTTTCGGTTCTCAAAGTTAGCGCCGCGACTGCCTTAGCTTCGGCAGCCAAGAAATGATCAATGAAGGTGTCAGCAAACTCATTACACCTTGTCGGTGAGTTCCCCTCCTCAAGGGACTCCTCTCACAGCTCAAACCAAGAATATAAAACCACTTCTAGGTAGTAGGAAGGCAACTCCACTGCTGCCACCTCTAACTGAAGAAACCTGTTCACACTAGAACTAGAATAATCCCCTTGCTGGCTGGGAGAATTAGGTGAAATATTCGATCTTTGGGCCTTGGAAGCCACTATCTGAGCCAACATCAGTACAGCCCCCCTAAGGTGACCATCAAAAACACTGAGATCGGGAACTCAGGGTAGAGGTGGAATGGAGTATCAGTTAGAGGAATCACTGCACCCTCAGTAGGTGTAGTAATTGGTGCAGTTTGAGCAGGAATAGTAGAATCAGGTGGTGTTGCAGTTGGGGAAATGTCCTCACCCCTCGGGTGCTCACCCGCATCATCAGGTATACAATCAACTACCACTTCTGTGGTGGCATTGGCTCTTTGGCCAATTCATGCTTTTTTCCTAGGCACCATATTCTGAAAATTTGAGCAATGCATGAGTTAAAGGAGGAACGGTCTTACAATCATCTCTATCGCATGATCTAGAACATCAAGGAAGGGTGACATTCATAAATGCCCAAGTAGCCTCTTAATTATAGATGCGGTCGACAACACACCGAAAAGAAGGACTCTACTAGACACGGCTCTAAGACATCCTTGGACACTTTAAACCTTTGGCTCTGATACCATGCTTGTCATGCCCCGACCTCGGGGAGCGCAACCGGCACTCAACTGATATATCCTAGTCAAGCAAGCCTACATGATGCTTTCTACCCGACCTTACCCATGAATAAAGCAAAGATGTATCCCATTAGTTAGACAATGAGATGATCACATGAACGATACCAATTTCATTAACAATAGTTACTTCATTTACGTTTTCCAAAAATATACATTACACAATCGTAGTTTAGAAGTTGAAATAAGTGACACATATACAATATTTCTAGTTTAACTTCTCAAAAGAAAGGTACAACCTACAATATGTCTGCGGAGCCTCTAATAATACACAAGAGTGATATGATGATGCTGGAAACAATGTTCCGACTATACCTCAAAACACTAAACATAAGGACGAAAAGATACAAGACCCAAATTTGAAGTGGGGCTCACCAAGTCAGCTGAGAAGAGGGTGTAGCGCTGTCACAGATCGATGTCGTCGTCATGTGAAACCACCTGCATCCGTTAAAGATGTAGCGCCCCTGCAAAAGGGACGTTAGCGCATATGGAATACTACTAGTATATATGTCTAAACATCATCTTGATAAATCAAGAAACAGTATAAGGAGGAACAACATAGTATCAATGAGAACCCCAAACAATATATAACAGTCAAGTTAAGATAAGGATAAATTTTCAAGTAAATAACAATGTTTTAGTTTGGGAGATCTTTAGTACCGATTCCACCCCCGTGTTTTTAGCATGGAGTCCGATCATGTCCGGATCTGCTAAGTCGTCTCACCCAAAGACATCTAATCACAACATCACCATGTGCGCGAAACGGCGTCTGATCTCATTCCGATCTGCTAAGCCGTCTCACCACAATGTCGTGTAGGTCGATATCACTTTCTGCTAGCAATCATCTCAAACCAATTAAGGGGAAGAATCTCAACACATAAATCTCACCCCATTTAAGGGGAATAATCTCAACACATCAATATAGGGATTTACCCCTCAATTACTCCTACACCAGCACGTGTAGTTCCAAGGTTAGTTATTTCAACCTACCCTTCCTCGGTGACTAAACGATACGCCCAAAACGTTTATTATAAAAAGGAGTTACAGTTCATTTTATAATCTTTTGCACGTCTTTTTATTTCATTGGCACTAGTGGCCACAAGTGTAATTTTGTTCTTGGCATGTCAACGTATTTCATATTTCATGCACACTCCTTTCACTTTTAGGCATAATCAAGGATTATCAACAACAAGGCATTTCTAGTCAAGATTTTAAGTATAAATATGAGCAATAAGATTCTTAAGCAGATTGAATTTTCTTCCACAATTTGGCATAATAACTTGCAACTGAAACATGATTGAAATGAGAATATTTCCACACATTGGTTACGTTTGAATACATTCATGAAGGAGAACAAAATATGATAGGAGCATTTGACACACATTTTTTGATTATATCATTCAAAACAAGATTATTCATATTAGTCCAATTTATAAGGGACAATTCGGAACATGAGAAATAAGAGCTTGGCCTATCATACTTGAAACATACGAGAACATCGTAGGATTCGATTCTAAGGGAGACGCTTAGCCAACATACTCGCTTGATAGCTTCCTTAAATAACTATAATATTCGGAAATCCTAGAAATTTCAATCTATTAGAGAAATGACAAAATCAAACCGTAATTAGGAAGTGGTCCATGGGTTCACCTCATTTAAGCATTTCATCAAACACTAAACACTATGTGTGCAAACTTAACTACAAGGTTCTTCTACTAGATTTCCTTCACCCTCGGCCAATTCAACACCAAAAGTTTATCCATATTAGTTCAATGACCTCCCCACCATCTTTATTGGTACATGCATGCATCGATACCAACTGTCATACCCAAGAATCACACTCCCTATTACTCAACTTCTGCCCAAACTCGAAATTGGAGACTAGGGTGTGGAACCTTACTTCTGGGATGAAGACCTTGTGAGCTTTTTGTCACGACCCAAACAGATGGGCCGCGATGGGCACCCGGTACCTTACTCAACTGAGTACCAACATTACGTATCTTTCATATCATTCTATCATAGATAAATGGACCAAAGTAACGCATTAGGGATTACAAACTTGTACATATGAAGTACGGGCCTATTAGACCAAAATAGCCACTCATTATATACGGTGAAATCAGTGGGGCCGATTTCGTGGCCATTACGACGTTCCATAGATACGCTTGCTAGGGCTTGAGGCAGACTTGAGATGTAGCCTCGAAGGATTTGCAGACGGTGAACTCTGAGGCAGCACGGATCGATAGGTATGATGGAAAGATGGGGAGTTCCCTAGGCACTTGATTAAAGCTGGCAAATTCCAGTAGACTAGTCCAATCCTATATCATGACATTAAATGGCTGTACCAGCCCCATATCTTTGTAATAAATGTATTTGTATTATATTAGATTCTCCCTCATGTATAAAGGGGATCCTTGTCATTTTGTAAGAGGGATCTTATCCACAAGAGACAATACACGACATTCAATACAAGAACATTCTCTGCTCTCTAGCTTGAACATATTCTCTTGGTTTCTTTATTTAAATTTATTGCTTGTATTCATGGTGTTCTATTAATTGTTCTTCAGTTATTGCTCATTATTGGTCATAAAGAGCTGCAATCACAGCTCTCATAACTGTTAGTCCTTCATCGACTACCCTTAACCGGGTATCAAATTCGACCTCGAGGCCCCGTATACGCAAGCTCTAGGCCTCGATTCCTAGCCATTTCGGTTCGTTTATTAAGCAACCTACAAGCTATCATCTTAATTTCCAATCCTTCACTTAGCATCTATTGCCTAACAACTAGCATAAAAATAGATCACATATTTTTAGAACCACAAAATCAAATCTAATTGTTATTACCATTTTCAAGGTAAACACTCGTGTACTGAACATGGGCCGACAAGGCCATACAATCTTTTACATACATGACATCTGTCTACAAGCCTCTAAGAATACATATTTTTCATAAAGGTCGGTACAGAGTCACGCGATACCAATCAATACACGTCTAAATCAAACTAACCAATCAACCAACTCCGAAACAAATGGAGCGCACCAACATCTTCCGCTGAGCTGATAGCCTACTTGGAGGGCTCTCGACCGGTCTATCGGGACCTGCAGGCATGAAATGCAGCGTCCCTAGGCAAAAAGGGACGTTAATACGAATAATGTACCGAGTATGTAAGGCACATAGATAAGTACATAACAGACATGGAAGAAGTATAGAGTAAATAACACAACATGTAAGTCTGGATAACTCTATAAATTATGAAATACTTATAGTGTCATGCATATGCGTATGAATGTCATGTCGTGCATAGGTACATGGGTTCATAACATCATTAAGCCTCTGAGGGCATCCCATCATATCATCTCGGCCAATGTGGGCAAAATCATCAACGTATACCAGCTGATCAGGTGGTGGTGTGTTTATATTGCCGTAACCTTTTTCCCATATCCCATATAAATATAATATACATATATACGCGTATATAACGCCATCTGATCATGGGTCAACGTACATGTATAAATGCATGAAATGCATAAGAAATACCCTAATAAGATTTTCTCGGAATGCCATAAAAATCAATATGCCTTTCGGGTAAACTTTATCAAATACGTATTTTTCTGAGACCCATGAACAGAAGATATAATAATAATTCACATGGGGAATCAAGAATATAGACACCCCTAGTATTTCTAGGAATAGAGTCATTTATGAAAGTTGCGTATTTTGCACATTTCATTTGTATTATAGATCATGCCCAAAAGAAATAATGGATAGCCTTAACATACCTGGAGTAGGGAATATCCGTATGATATTCTTGGAAAAGATTGCACCGTACTCCTTTAGACCCGCAAAATTTACGTTGCTACGATTCTTAAAATTCTCGTTGGAACCTTGTAGGAGAATTTAATTGCAAGAACTTTCGTAGTTAATGAAATATTTGGATCAGAACTATGTTGATGATTTTTACATGAATTGCACGTTCTGCTTTTGGAGAATCTCTTAACTATTCATTCATTCCTAAGTGCTTATTGTAGGAAATGACTAATGGTTTTGATTTTTGTCTTTTATATTCAAGACATGGAAAGGAAGCTTTGTTAAAAGCTTTATAAAAGTGGCTAAGTCTTAGTTCGACACCTAGAGACATATGACCCTTAGTCATTTGCTTATATTGTGGCTAGGTGCCACGTTTCTTTTGGGGGTGGAAATTATTAATCTTTATCCATGTATTAGTTAATTATGTAATGTCCCGTTTCCTGGTAATTAACCAATTACCCGCATAATTAAAAATTATTTTAAATTACTTAAAATTCTATTTTTTTAATATACTTTATACATCATACTACCGTGGTCATATGGTGACTTGCATGGTACTAGTTCATAATTATCGGGTATTATTGCTCGACCCGTATTTTATTCCAAATCGACAACTTCAACGAAACTCGTTTTCTTTAATTCGTGTACCCTTTATCCTTCTTGACACTTACTTCTCGCTTGTTATAAAATAGCATAAAATGCTTATAGTCTTAAAATAATCTCATTCCCGAGCTTTCATCAATTTATTTATGGCGTACTTTCGTGTACGAAAATATAGGGTTTAACATCATTCTCCCCTTTGGAACATTTGTCCTCGAATGTTGACTGATGCACTTATCGTTTTCATCACTTATGTCCTCCGAATACTTTAGTACTCTCCTTGCTATCTAGGCAACTGTTCTGCGAGTAAATCCAAAGGCCAGGGCATTCCCCCCTTTTAGCCTCTTTTCACACCACGACTTGTGGTCAGAATCCTTCTAATCTCGTAACTGTTGGTACATTCTGTCATGCAACCTTTATGACTCTAACTTTATGTGTGCGCCTATGCGACTCTTCTCTTTCTTTTCCTCCAGCTTTTTTAGCCAATCTCTAGGACTTACGTTGTAAACATATACAGAGCTTGATAAAATGTCCCTCTGGCATCTGTAGTGTCATGCCCCAACCTCGGGAGGCGCGACCGACGCTCAATCGAGTGAACGCAACTGAGCAAGCCTTTTGAACACTTTCTACCCAACTCACTATGACCAAGAAAACCATGCTTCCATTTATTTAAAAAGTAGGAAAGGTCGTACATATGACATTGCTAATTCATTTCATATTACCACATTTAAACCATAGTTAAGTTCCCAAGATTTCATACAGATACAGTTGGAAGAACTAGACTTTAGAAATTACAACACAGTTCATTGACACATCCATTACCCGTACAAAGCCCACACAAACGTCTATGGAGCCTCTAAAGATACAAAAGACAGTTATGATAACGCCGACAACACGGCCCCGGCTATACCCCAAAAGTGGAAATTTATAACAAAAGACATACTGCATAACCCCTGGAAGAAAAGGGGCTCACCAACGTTGCTGAGTGGAGGATGCTCCGCTACCTATGATCGGCACTGTCTGCTATGGAGCCACCTACGTCCATTCAAAGATGTAGCGCCCCCGGCAAAAGGGGCGTTAGTACCATGGAATAGTACTAGTACGTATAAGTAAACACCATCTCATTAGAAAGAACTATCATACAAGAACAAAGAAATCATAAGGATCAATCAAAAGCTCTAAACAATCATCACATCATCAAATAAAAGAATCATATAACTTTCACACAATTTCCATAGCTTTAGGTTGGGGCATTTAATACTGTTCATCATCATTCACAATACCACCGCTTTTATTGCGCGGAGTCCGATCACGACCCGATCGGATAGGTCGCCTCAATTGAGGCATGTATCTCAATCACAATCTCATTCTCACTTTCCGGATTAACCTCAGCACAATACCACGATGTGTGCGGCATGGTATCCGATCACGGCCCGATCGGCTAGGCCGTCTTACCAAGACGTTGTTCCTTTTTCATTAATCATCTCATTTCAATCTTTATTTCACATATATCAATTCATGGGCACTTGGGGCCACAATTATCACATCTTACTTGGCACTAGGCCACATTTCACATCATTTCCACTTTCAGCGTTAACCATGCAATTTAAGATAATAGGCACATACAAGAGCAATTCAAGTTGTAAGCATAAAGAGGATTTCACATAGTTTGGCACACAATCTTAGTTTAAACTTGACTTGAAGTCTAGGCATTTCAACACATGGTTCGCATTCTTCACGCATCTTTAATTTACCAAGAATAGTATATTGAACACATTGAGACGTACCTTTCACGTATATATATAATCGCAACACCAATTCATGTGAAATAGCAATCAATACATCAATCAAATTTCGGTCTTAAAACATTTGCATGGACACCGAAGGAGCTATATTTCTAAGAAGATGGGGTTTTAGCCATACATACCTCAATAAAGCTTTCCATAAATTCATACAAAAATTTCGAAACTCTTAGCAACTTCGATCTATTTTATGAGATTTACAAGTTGAACCAAAAATTAGAGAGACAAATAAGATTCTAGCTCATTTGAGTGTATTATCAATCACTAAGTGTGCATTGTGATTTTAGGACCCTTTTGTGAGAGATTTTTATCATCCTATACCATATTCGTTATATTTTTAGCTCACAATCTCCCCATACCCTGTTATCATCCATGCATGCAAGATAATAAATCCTTATACCCATGAACCCACTTGTTAATCACTTGTTTTAATATAAATTTCGAAATTAATATTAGGGCACAAGTTCTTACCTCTTAGGATGAAGGCCTAGCAAATTTTACTTGAAATTCCTCAAAGATTTGGGCAAGGATTGTACTGACTTGGTGAGAATTAGTTTCTCACACTAGAACTCCTGTCTCACTCTAAATGCAGTAAAATAGCATAAAAGGGGTCTAATGGGGTGTTTCTAATGGGATGGGGTCGGGTTTTAAAAGTTAGAAAATAGGAGCCCGACTAAATCTGCGACCGCATAACTGATATGCGGCCTGCAAAAGGGACCGCAAAATGTCCAAAACTTGAACATTCTGCCCGCGTATGCGACAAGAATGCGGTCCGCATACCTGTTCTGCGATCGCATAATGCACCGCAGAACTGCCCCTCGCAAAATTCCAAAGAGGTTTGCGATGACTATGCGGCCCGCATATTGATTATGCGATCGTATAATTGGCCGCATATTTTACCTCAAAACTAACCAACATCCTGCCTCACTCTGCGGCAACTATGCGATCGGCATAGCTATTATGCGACCGCATAATGGACCGCAGAAATACGCTTTTCTAAAAAACATTTTTCCTTAACTTTTTAATGCACAGATCAATCCAAATGGTTCGAACAAGCTCGCCACGAAGAATTTTGTAGATTTTCTAACACATATTCCTAACTTGGCACTACGGGCTTTCGGGTTTTTGAGTGAAAATTTTATGGGGCCTTACATCCTCCCCCACTTAAGATCATTTGTCCTCGAATGAGGATCAAGGCTCCCTTATTAGCAGCCTTATGCAACTTCAGCTTTTTTTCACATCATGAAAAATATCAACAGCCCCAAATTTGGCTAACTCCCTAAATTTTCGAAAATTTTGCCAGAGTTTCCTTTGTAACTAGGCCTATCCACCTGCCACAGAGCCCCAGAAACATATCCTAACAGCATATACACAATCCAAAGACACGACATATCTTGTAACGACACCACCATGGCCCCATAGGCGACATATACCCAAAACGAAATAGTTTTACATAAACCAAATCAAGGGATACAGAGTTTATAGGAACCAAATTCATAGGAGCTATTACTTGGCTATAAAAACAAATGCGGGTACTTTTTTTTCATTTCTTCCTCGGCTTCCCAAGTGGCTTCCTCAACCTGCTGGTTTCGCCATAACACTTTTACAAAGGCAATTTCCTTATTTCTCAATTTTCGGACTTGCCTTTCAAGAATGACAACTGGAATTTCTTCATATGACAGTTCTTCATTAACCTCAATAGTTTCAACAGGCACAATAGTGGACGGATCTCCCACTACCTTCTTCAACATAGACACATAGGAAACTGGGTGTACCAATGACATCTCGAGTGGCAGCTCGAGCTTGTATGCCACGTGACCGATCTTCTAAAAGATTCTGTACGGTCCGACGTACCTCGGGCTCAACTTTCCCTTCTTTCCAAACCGCATGATACCCTTTATGGGGGGGAACCTTCAAAAATACCCAATCATCTTCTTTGAACTCCAAATCTCTGCGATGAATGTCTGAATAAGACATTTGGCGACTCTGAGCAGTTTTAAACCTTTCCTTAATAATTTTGACTTTCTCCATGGCCTGATGCACAAGGTCCGCCCCTATCAATTTAGCTTCTCCAACCTCGAACCACCCAATGGGAGACCTACATCTTCTACATACAATGCCTCAAATGGTGCCATATGGATACTAGCATAGAAGCTGTTGTTATAAGCAAACTCTATGAGTGGTAAATGATCATCACAGCTACCCTTGAAATCAAGAACACAAGCACGCAACATGTCCTCAAGCGTCTGAATAGACCGCTCTGCTTGCCCGTCAGTCTGAGGATGAAAAGTTGTACAAAGATTTACATGTGTACCCAAGCCTTGCTGAAATTTCTTCCAAAAGTTGGCCGTGAACTGAGCCCCTCGATTCGAAATGATTGAGACTGGAGTCTCATGCAACCTTACTATTTGTTTGATATACAACTGAGCATATTGTTCCGCTGTGTCGGTAGATTCGACTGGCAAGAAGTGTGCTGATTTCATGAGTCGATCCATGATTAACCAAATTGAGTCGAACTTGCACGGAGTGCACGGTAACCCTACCACAAAATCCATGTTGATCATTTCCCATTTCCACCGGGCCTTTGATGTTCGACTTTCACTTGCTGACAATTCGAACATTTTGCCACAAAGTCCGCCACATCCCTTTTCATGTTGTTCCACCAATAAACTTCCTTGAGATCATGATACATTTTTGTAGAACCTGGGTGCACGGAATACCTGGAAGTATGAGCTTCTGCCATGATCCTTTCCGGAAGACCGTCAATATCTGGAACACATAGGCGGCCTTGGTACCGTAGGGTACCATCATCCATGCCAAAGGAAATAGCTGTGGTCTTATGTTTATGAATCCCCTCTTTCATTTGTGCTAACAATGGATCGTTGAATTGCTTCTCTTTCACTTCCGCCACAAGCGATGATTCAACCCTATTCTGCATGATCACTCCCCCTTCGCTAGAGTCCCCAAGACGAACTCCCAAACTGGCCAACTGGTGAACCTCCCTGGCCAACGGCTTCTGATACGCCTTCAAATGTGCCAAACTTCCCATAGATTTCTGACTAAGAGCATCCGCCACAACATTGGCCTTCCCCGGGTGATAGAGAATATCAATGTCATAGTCCTTAAGTAACTCGAGCCATCTCCTCTGTCTCTGATTCAACTCCTTTTGTTTGAAAATATATTGAAGGTTCTTGTGGTCTGTAAATACATCCACATGGACCCCATACAAATAATGACACCAAATCTTTAGAGCAAACACCACTACCGCAAGCTCTAAGTTATGGGTTGGATAGTTCGTTTCATGATTCTTGATGCATCACAATACACCACAAATCCCTCTGTACCCTCTGGCAGGGATAATATCGGTTCGGTAGTCAATCTTGATTTCAATTCCTGGAAGCTCCTTTCACAAGCATCGGACCACTGGAACTTAACGACTTTTTACGTTAATTTAGTCATGGAGAGGAAAGAGTAGAAAATCCCTCCACAAATCTTCTGCAGTACCCAGCCAAACCCAAGAAACTGCGAATCTCTATTGGAGTGGTAGGTCTAGGCCAATTTTTCACTGCTACAATCTTTTGAGGATCAACCATAATTCCTTCCTAAGAGACGACATGACCCAAGAACGTGACAGATTCAAGCCAAAATTCGCATTTCGAAAATTTCGCATACAATTGGTGCTGCTGAAGGGTCTACGGAACTGCCCTGAGAAGGTCAGCATAGTCCTCCCGTCTTCAGGAATACACAAGAATATCGTCAATGAACACTATCACAAAAGAGTCAAGAAAAGGCTTGAAGACTCGGTTCATATGATCCATGAAAGCTGCCGGGGCATTTGTTAGCCCAAAATACATCACTAGAAACTCAAAGTGCCCATACCGTGTCCTGAAAGCGGTTTTTGGAATTTCCTGCTCCCTTATCTTCAATTGATGATACCCGGACCGCAAGTCAATTTTTGAGAAACACTTAGCACCTTGCAATTGATCAAACAAATCATCTATCCTTGGTAGAGGGTTTTTATTTTTGATTGTGACTTTGTTAAGTTACTGGTAGTCAATACACATCCGTAGCGACCCATCTTTCTTCCTTACAAACAAAACCGGTGCGCCCCATTGTGACACACTTGGCCAGATGAAACCCTTCTCTAGCAAATCCTTCAATTGTTCCTTTAGCTCTTTCAATTATGTCGGTGCCATTTTGTAAGGTGGAATTGATATAGCTACGTGCCTGGAATTACACCGATCCCAAAATAAATCTCTCTGTCTGGTGGGATCCTAGGGAGCTCATCTGGAAAGACATTCAAAAATTCATTCACAACTAGCATGGACTCAAGGCTAGGTGCCTCGGCATCGGTGTGTAACTCAGACTCAATGATAGATACACCCCTTCTTGATCATCCTTGCGGCCTTAAGGTAAGAAATAAACCGACCTTTTGGCACCACATTATCTCCCTTCCATTCCACAACGGGCTCATTTGGAAATTCAAGCCTTATAGTTCTAGTCCGACAATAAAGTTAGGCAAAGCATGAATAAAGCCAGTCCATTCCCATTATTACATCACCATCGACCATCCCCAATTCAATAAGACCGGCCATGGTATCCCTACCGCATACCGTAACAACACAACCTCTATAAACTCGTGCAGCCGTAATAGTCTCACCCACCGGAGTAGACACCGAGAATGGCTCATGAAGCTGTTCTGGTTCTATCCCAAATTACATAGCAATATAAGGGGTAACATTGGACAAGGTAGAACTAGGGTCAATAAGTACATACACATCATGAGATTGGACAGTCAGAATACCTGTAACAACATCTGGAGAAGCCTCTGCAGTCTGGAGACCACTCATAGCATAGAACCGGCTGGGTCCTCCCGAACTCTACGCACCAACCCTAGTTGCACCATGCCCCGCGAGTGCTGGGGTACCTCGAGCCGGAGAGGGGGCTGAAGATGTAGCAGCTACAGGGCTGGCTGGCTATGATGTGCCCCTACCCGCTCCCTAGAGGGATACACGACAATACCTCTGAATATGACCCCTCATCCTACATCCATAGCATACGGGTAACTCCAAGTAGCAAATCCCTGAGTGCATTTTCCCACACCTGGGGCACGGGGACCTCTGTTGTTGCTGGGATCTCTCTCCTGACCAACCCCGTTTGTGGGATTCCCTGTTGCCCTGACTGGGCCTGAAACGACTCCACTGCTGCTGCTGGCTGGGCCCTGATGGCAGTGCACTGGCTGAAGACTGTGCGACAGACTGGGACGGCCCTGATGATCCTCCCCTAAAAGCTGATCTTCCCCCACCTAGTGACTCTCCCAAGTTGCCCGCAGATCGGGCCTTGCTGTTACCCTCTCTTTCCATCCTTCTCTCAGTTTGTGGTTCTCTGTGGCCTGAGAAAATGCCACCATCTTCCCATAATTCATGTCAGAATTCAAGGCAGTTGTAGAAGCCTCATTAATAGTCAAAGGATTAAGGCCCTGAACAAACCGGTGCACCCTGGCCTCCATTGTAGGAAACATGTGAACAACATACTTGGACAGGCGGGCAAACTCCATGTGGTACTCCCACACACTCTTGCTACCTTGCTTTAGATTCTCAAATTCCGCTGCGCGGGCTGCCCTTCCCTCGGTAGGCAGGAAATGATCTACAAAGGCATCGGCAAACTCGCTCAACCTCGCCGGAGGGCTCCCCTCCTCACGGGAATCTTCCCACAGCTCAAACCATGAATAGGCCACCCCTTTCAAAAAGTAGGCAGCCAACTCTACTCCTTCTGTCTCAGTTGCACGCATAACCCTGGGGGTCTTGTGCATCTCATCAATAAAATCCTGGGAGTCTTCCTCGGGATTTGCACCCGTAAACAGCGAAGGATCTAGCTAAAGAAATCTATTTATCCTAGAACTGGTGGAATCCCCTTGCTGGCTAGATGAACTGGGTGCAACATCTGGCCTCTGGGCCTAAGAGGCCACTAGTTGAGTCACCATCTGAATAGCTCCCCTATGATCCCCATCAGAATTACCAGAACCGGAAGTTGGGGCTGGAGGCGGAACATGAATATCAGTGGGAGGGATAGTAGCACCCTCAGCAGGTAGGAACTGGTGTAGCAGTCGGGGGATTGTCCTCACCCCTAGGGTTCTCACCCGCATCATCAATCACGGAGTCGACTGCCACTCCTGGGGCAGCATTGGCTCCTTGGCCAGTTCTGGCTTTCTTCTTAGGTGCCATGTACTGAAAGTTGAAGGAATGCACTAGTTAGAGGAGGAATAGTTTCATAATTGCCACACAATCCAGAATATCAATGAAGGGTGTTATTTCTAAATGCCCAAGTAGCCTCCAACTTATAGATGTGGTCGACTACACACCGATAAAAAGGACTCTACTAGATACAGCTCCGAGACATCCTAGGACACTTAAAAACCTTATGCTCTGATACCATGTTTTTCACGTCGCAACCTTGGGAGTCGCGACCGGCGCTCAATCGAGTGAACCTAACTGAGCAAGCCTTTTGAACACTTTCTACCCAACTCACTATGACCAAGAAAACCATGCTTCAATTTATTTAAACAGTAGGAAAGGTCGTACATATAACATTGCTAATTCATTTCATATTACCACATTAAAACCATAGTTAAGTTCCAAAGATTTCATACGGATACAGTTGGAAGAACTAGAGTTTAGAAATTACAACACAGTTCTTGACCCATCCATTACCCGTACATAACCCATACAAACGTCTACGGTGCCTCTAAAGATACAAAAGACAGTTATGATAACGCTCACAACAAGGCCCCGACTATACCTCAATAGTGGAAATTTATAACAAAAGACATACTACATAACCCCTGGAAGAAAAGTGGCTCACCAAGGTTGCTGAGTGGAGGATGATCCGCTACCTACGATCGGCACTGTCTCCTATGGAGCCACCTACATCCATTCAAAGATGTAGCGCCCTGGCAAAAGAGGCTTTAGTACCATGGAATAGTACTAGCACGTATAACTAAACACAATCTCATTAGAAAGAACTATCATACAAGAACAAAGAAATCATAAGGATCAATCAAAAGCTTTAAACGATCATCACATCATCAAATAAAAGATTCATATAACTTTCACATAATTTTCATAGCTTTAGGTTGGGGCATTTAATACTGTTCATCATAATTCACAATACCACCGCTTTTATTGCGCGGAGTCTGATCACGACCCGATCGGCTAGGTTGCCTCATTTGAGGCATGTATCTCAATCACAATCTCATTCTCACTTTCCGGATTCATCTCAGCACAATACCACCATGTCTGCGGCATGGTGTCCGATCACGGCCGGATCGGCTAGGCCGTCTTACCAAGACATTGTTCCTTTTTCATTAATCATCTCATTTCAATCTTTATTTCGCATATCAATTCATAGGCACTTGGGGCCGCAATTATCACATCTTACTTGGCACTAGGCCACATTTCACATCATTTCCACTTTCAACGTTAACCTTGCAATTTAAGATAATAGGCACACACAAGAGCAATTCAAGTTGTAAGCTTAGAGAGGATTTCACATAGTTTGGCACACAATCTCAGTTTAAACTTGACTTGAAGTCTAGGCATTTCAACACATGGTTCACATTATTCACGCATGTTTAAATTACCAAGAATAGTATATTGAACACATTAAGACGCACCTTTCACATATATATATAATTGCAACACGAATTCATCTGAAATAGCAATCAATACATCAATCAAATTTCGGTCTTACAACATTTGCATGCACACCAAAGGAGCTCAATTTCTAAGAAGAGGGGGTTTTAACCATACATACCTCAATAGAGCTTTCCTTAAATTCTTACAAAATTCCGGAACTCTTAGCAACTTCGATCTATTTTATGAGATTTACAAGTTGAACCAAAAAATTAGAGAGACGATTAAGATTCTACCTCATTTGAGTGTATTATCAATCCCTAAGTGTGCATTGTGATTTTAGGACCCTTTTGTGAAAGATTTTTATCATCCTACACCCTATTCGTTATATTTTTAGCTCACAATCTCCCCATACCCTGTTATCATCCATGCATGCAAGATAATCAATCCTTATATCCATGAACCCACTTGTTAATCACTTGTTTTAATATAAATTTCGAAACTAAGATTAGAGCACAAGTTCTTACCTCTTAGGATGAAGGCCTAGGAAATTTTACTTGAAATTCCTCAAAGATTTGGGCAAGGATTGTAGTGACTTGGTGAGAACTAGTTTCTCACTCTAGAACTCCTCTCTCACACTAAATGCAGTAAAATAGCAAAAAAGGGGTCTAACGGGGGGTGTTTTTAATGGGATGGGGTCGGATTTTAAAAGATAGAAAATTGGATCCCCGACTAAATTTGTGGCCGCATATGCGACCACATATCTGATATGCGGCCCGCATAAGGGACCGCAAAATGTCCCTCAAAACATCAACATTCTGCCCTAGTATGCGACAAGAATGCGGTCCGCATACCGGTTCTGCGGTCGCATAATGCACCGCAGAATGCCCCTCGCAAAATTCCAAAGAGGTTAGGCGATGACTATGCAGCCCGTATATTGATCATGCGATAGCATAATCTGCCACATATTTGACCTCAAAACTAACAAACATCCTGCCTCACTCTGCGGCAACTATGCGGTCCACATAGCTATTATGCGACCGCATAATGGACAGTAGAAATACGCTTTTCTGAAAAATATTTTTCCTTAACTTTTTAATGCACACACTACTAGAAATTGGAGCTATGACAACGCTTTCTGTTGCTACGGTTTTATAACCGTGCTATAGGTGGTATATTGTTACGATTGTAACTGTTACTAAAAATGATTGGGACTACTGGGACACTTAGTAACTGAACCGTTTCCATAGTCTAAAAACCGTTCCGATAGAGGTATATATGGCAACGCTTTATATAACTGTAGCAATAAATCAATCTATGGTAACGGTTATCTCTAATGTTACGGTTATTAATTCCCTCTTTTTTTTTCACCCAAATTTTTAATACCCGCTAAAATGGAAGGGCCCACCATCTAATTTTTTTTCTTAGTTTTATACCTAATAAAATATGAACTACACAAAACCCCTAAAAATACCTAATAAATCAATTGGCGGGTCTCTCCTCCAGTCATCTCCAAAATAGCTCCTCCCGTACTCCCAAAATCAGATCAAAATCAACGAAAATCAGTCAAAAAAACCTCAAAATTCCAAAATATAGCAAATTAGAGAGTTGTTTGCCGGATTCAAGAGCTCTTTCGCGGTTGGGATCGAGATTACGAAGCCTTTGCATCACTACCTGATTCTGCTATTGATTTAGAGAGACTAAGCTCAGCTTTTTAGGGCTTCTGTTCTTCTGCAGAGTCAACAATTATGTTCCTTCTACGGTAATTCGTTTTCCTTCAAAGAGACCTCATTAGCAAATCGAGTTGAGGCCGCGCTCGACTGCTGCTCTTCATAATCTCCTTCTCCGGCGAACTCGGCTGAGAAATCGAGTGGTAAGCACCTTTCTTCTCTCTCTGTATTTACCAATTGTATGAATCTATTTCTCAATTTGGACTGCATGTTCTTGTTTTTAGCTGAAAATTCCAACTTTAGGTCACATGATAGTATTTTGGGATAATAATATTCTCTCATCTAACTACTGGGCATGAAGAATGGTAGTTATAGGCTTCAAACGCCACTTAGAGGATATGTGGTATTTGGAAAACTAATGTTATTTTGTATTTTCTGGAGAGGACCTCTGACTCTGGGTGAGATGATCCTCTTTGTCTTGCTCTATTTGATTACTAACAGATAACCTGAGTTACTCGAGCCTCGCAAAGTTTAAGATTCTATAGTTTGGTAAGTCTAAATTGGCATGTGCATATAATATCAATTTGTGATGGAGGGGCCACTAGGATTGACTTGAAATATCTCTTTGGCCTTAGTTTGTGTTTGAAGTGCAGAGGTTGACAACCTGATGAAATTGCATTTCTTGTTTCTTGCCTCAACCACTATAATTTCAGTTGTAGTTTTTTAGCTTGGCAAGTCTAAACTAGAAAGTGTATAACATCAATCTGTGATGGAGTCAGTCTTGGAAAATCCCGTTTATCTTACTTTGTGTTGGAAGTGCGGATGTTGGCAGCTTGATGCAACTGCATTTCTTGTTTCTTGCATCGACTGCTATAATTTCAGTTATAGTTCTTTTTCCTTTTCCAAGCTTGTTTCAGTGCGAACTGGATTAGAGGGACCCAGACTTACTGCTGCTCAAAAGATATGGTACTGCGTGGTGAGAGTCGGTGGTCAATATATATGGGCCCGTTTACAATCATTTTCTGCTTTTCGGAGATGGGGCGACTCTGAGCAGGTACTGCTCGCTCCACCTCACATATTCTACTTGTTTGTTTAACATGCCAAGTTTTAATGGTGAGAAATCTGTGATCACTAAGAAAACTCCTCTGTTCTCTAATGGCTAGTATTCTTCAGAAGTCCAAATAAAACTTGGTTTGTTATGGCATGGAACCTCCACAGCAGGCAATATTCTACATATCGAAAGTATAAATTGGCATATGATCTGAATGGACTATATCGTGAATTCTATGTTCATGTTCACTTTGATTCTAATATTCATCTTGCTTTCTTGGTTATCAATATGTTCTCCCGTGTTGTTGACCTTGATCCTTTTTTATTTGCTTTTGTATTGCTTTCTGCTCTCTTTGCTTGTTTCGATTCTTATCTCTTTCTTTCTTTTCTTTTGTCATTCTTCTTCTTTGACTTCTCAGTGCTTTTATGTTTGTCAACAATATATTTGTGTGATGCATAAGATGTTTCATGTTCCGTGTTGTTGTTATTCTGATGCTGCTCCTTTCTACTACTCCTTGTACCCTTTCCTGATTCTTGGTGACAAATAGTTTTACTGGTTGGCTTTCAGAATTTTCTACTCCTTTGTCCTTCACCCATGTGTGTGTAATCTTTAATTTTGAGTGACTCTAAACTTTTTATAGCTTCATCTAAACTTTATCGGGAATTTTGTTTCACTTATCTCAAACTTGAACACCCTTGCAAAAAGTTTCTGGCTTCGCCACGGATCGTTGGTAGATAAAAAATAGAAGGGGTTCAAGATGTAGTCGATGGTGTGACAAGATCTAGTCTTCTTGATGCATCTTTTATATATCTTGGCATTGCTTTTGATATCAATTCTCCTCTGAATGATGACAGGAAAGTAAATGAAAACCACCTTCTAGCTGTTGGAAAAGAGTGAACAAATTTGGTGGTTTTCATTTGGTCCCTATTAGTGAGTACACAGAGAGAGTTGGAAAGTTTTGTTTGTTATGTGAGTGAGCTGTAAGCTTAAAAAGTTGTATTGTACCTGTTCCTCTTCCATATTAACATTATTCAGAACTTAGGCTGAAACAGTAGGTCCTTTAATGTGTAGTCATATATCCTTCTAAGAGGAAACTGTGGATCCTAAGTTTCTATAATTGGAGAGGTCGATATCGAATTTTAAGTTAGCAGATGTAGAATACCACTTTATGCACTACTCTTTGGTGGTAATAGAAGCACACTTAGGGTAGCAGCAATGCAGGCTAGGAATCTGCTATTGGAAGCTGTTAATACTCATGGCTAATTAATTTTGTGCACAATATTGAAATTTCTATTAAGTTTGTTTATTTACATTGCAATTGGATAATACCTTTTTGGATTCGTGTTATTTGGTTGGAACAGAGAGGAATTGTTGTGCTTTCTCAGCATCCTCCATATTGCTGGAGCATACATTTACTGCAAAAAGGACTTGTTCAACTTATGAATATATAATATGCTGTTAAATTATAGCAATATCCATCTTTCTATGATTTGTCATGTCATTTGTTAATCCTGGTTTCATTACAAGATATACAAAGTTTCAATCTGGTTAATTATCTGATAGATGAGGCTTTTGGCTCAACCACCATGATTCAGGTCAAGCATTTTGAACTTGATGGGCATATATAAAGTTTTATGTGGTTTTAACCATCATTCTATCTCATATTTCAAGTTCACTATTAATTTTTTTTCTTTTTGTATATGTTTTTCTGCATGCAGTATCATACATTTTGTGATGGTGAGGGTGAAAACTGCAAATTAACCCTCCCCATGAAAATGATAGGCAATGAGCAACCATTTTAATGCTACACTGCTTCCGCGGACAAAATTGAACAGTGTAGGCACATGCACGCAACAGGGTCTCTATGTGTGTTGAATGACTTACTCTCTAATCTGTTGTGATCTTGGTAATGCATTGGAGAGTTCTAATTTACTAGTAAAATAACTTAGTGATATCATATGGTATCACAATCAAAATAGCTGGCAGTACTTGTGAAGTTAAACCACTCACAGCAGGAAATGGCCATTTTGAGGTTGCATTTAAATATACCTTCTGGCATCCCTTGTTCTTTCTCGCACATATACCTGGCAAGATCAACCCGATATTGAATTTTTTTCATCCGTCAATATCAAAGTCAATTCCATCCGAAATAGACTCATCATGAGGGCAAGAGGACAATTAAATCTACTAATCTACTGATCAGCAGGTAATAGAAGCAAACGTAAATCTACCACTTTATGAGCTGGTAGGTCTAACTGAACTCTATTATGCCGGTAGCCATGCTATGGACATCATGCTGCCAGTCAAAAATATGTCGTCTACTAACGATTCAAAGTGTATTAAATTTACTGATCAACAGGTCTTATATTAGCTGCATTATCAGATCCTATCCTTTCTTTCCGTTGTAAACATTGCTATCTAGTTCAATTTCTGACTTACTTTCCTAATTTCCTAACTACTTTTGCAATTTCTTTTTGAGCAGGGCAAGGAAATTAATATGTTCCAGCCTGCTCGTAAATTTTTACCCATGATTGATGAGGTAGGTGCTTTAGAAGGTTTTTCTAAAAGTATTTCAAACCAGTAGATGACTCTTTCTTTCAGCCGGAAGAGAAAAAAAGGTAATTTAAGACGTGAACTTAACTTGTTTGACTACTTTGCAGGTTTTTAAAACCCTTGCCGAGAAAACTAAAGACATTAAGGATGCGAAGGTTGAGCACCATAAGTTTTGTGCCTCTGTACATTACCGTAATGTAGATGAAAATGTGAGTGCCAACTTTTCTTGTTGCTTTTTCTTAATGTCAAGTGGATGCTGGAGTTGCCCATGTTAACAAAAGAACGGACATCTAATGATCTTCATTTTGACCACAGAATTGGCCAGTCGTTGCACAATACGTCCATGATGTCTTGAAAGACTACCCTCGGCTACGGCTAACTCATGGGCGGAAGGTAATTTGATGTACCTATCATTGTCTCAGTTTCAATTCCTGGCCACTGCAACATTATAATAATGATATAATTAACGCTATACGTGTGCAAACTGGCTTCTTTTCCTTTTAAATCCTATAACAGGATTAATTTGATATGTTGTTCTTTTTTAGTAGCTTGCATGTACATTTAATGTCCAAATTTGGGTCTAGATAATGTGTTTCTGTAGAAGAGCTAGGCTCATGACTAGCATCTTGTACGTCCATTATTTTCTTTTTCTTTCTGGATCAATTTATTTAGTCCAGGCATTCCAGATGAAAGGTAATGACTTTATTTATCCTCTTTTGTAGGTGGAATAGATCAAGAAATAGAAGATGAAGGCATTGAAGATCTAGACCTTACTTAAGATGAATTTTGAATTGCTATAGATGAATGATCTAGGAATCTTTTGTTGTCAACATTTTGAAACTTACTATCTTGAAATGTATTAAACTTATGCACTTGAGCTATATTTCTATTTTAAATGAACTGTTACAATAGCCTACCAGCACCGTTGCAATAGGACACAAATGGCGTTCCATTAGAATGTAAACTGTTCCAATAGAACCGGTAAACCGTTCCAAAATGCCCTCTAAACTGTTCTAATAGGTATTTAAAATCGTAGCAATACAAGAACAACCGTTACAATAGCTTAAAGAGACCGTTGTTATATCCATAAATAACCGTAACAATAGCTTACGAAAGTGTTGCATTAGATAATATGGTAACGTTTATGAGCTGTTGCATACACATTATAGTAACGGTTTTAAACCGTCCCAATTGGAAGGAATAATCGTTCCAATAGAGAAAGGGAAAATCGTGCGATAGACGTTTCTATAACAACGGAGATGAAAACCATTCCAAGAACTGTTCCAATAGCTCTATTGGCACGCGAGCGGATTTGACGGTCTGTAAACCGTTCCTATATCGCTACGGCAACGGTTTATCTACCTACTGGAACGGTTTTCCATGCGTTACCGTAGACCAATTTTTCAGTAGTGACAGATCAATCCAAAAAGTCCGAACTGCGGCGAGTTTTGTAGATTTTCTTACACATATTCCTAACTTGGCACTACGAGCTTTCTGGTTTTTGAGTGAAAATTTTACGGGGCCTTACATGTAGGTATACTGAAGTTCTTTGCTCGGTACTTTGTTGAACTTAAGAATATTGTTATACCTTATTTCATCGACCCGATTATCCATCTGTATGACTTTATTGCATCTAGGTAGGTCATACTATACCATAACTCTTACTTCGATTTATCATTACTGAGGTCTGCTACCGAACTCCAGGTTACTTTCGTTGCTTATCTCATAGGTATAAATCTAAGTCCTTTAATTCATCCTCATTACTTGTTCATCTTAGAATGGCGGCCCAATCTCACCTCATACTTTGTGGCTTTTGTCCATCCACTGTTGATTCACCTTAATGTTGATCTATCATCTACCAATGATAACTTGATCTCTTATGTAACACTGCCACTAGGGCTCACGTCTCACTAGGGACATCAGGAGTAATTAGATTGATCCACCTAGGGGCGATACTATACTTCCATAACCGTATTTTATAGCATCCCAATATGAATCACCTTACATGGGTATTTTAATCATGTACAATTCATTAAATCCTTTTCAAGTATTCACTCAATCGAAGGCCCAAACGTCATCCTTTATCTATCATAATTGTTACACCCCAAGTTTTCATACGTGAGAGTACGTCGTAAGTCATTGATGTAAGCTCGAAAATGAGATTATATTTGGAAGCAAATAAAGTAAGTTAATCATGTTACCTTGGAGGTTACAAATATTTAAGATCATGAATAACAAGTACCAAAAGGCTTGGAAAGCTTAGTCGCTAAACGAATTGAAGAAAATAAGTTTCGTCAAAAATCGACAAGTTTGGAATGTTATAACATATTATTTTGGGGTGAGACTAGGGTGATTAACATGATGAGGAGGTTAATTTATGAGTTATTGTAGTCGTATGATAGTCGTGTGTTATGTTTTTAAGTCAAAGGAGTTATGGAACAAAAGTTAGCAAAGGTCATCACAAGTTGCATGCGTAATGTGCTGAAATTTAGGTCAAATGTAGATGCACTTTTCTCCCAATATACTTGGAATCAATGGATGATCTACTTATCAAATTGAAGATCTACGAGTCTAATTTCCAACACATTAAACCGTTCGTCAATACAACATCGGAGTAGAGAGATATTCGTGTTTTCGCGAGACCGCGCAAGCAGCTCCCAGTGGGACCCACTTAGGCGGTGGTTGACCTACTTCAATTTATAAACGATTTGGACGCCTATTTTTCACTTATTTTCAACTCAACTTCATCTCCAAACTTCTCCTAACCCTTCTAAACAAATTCCACAAGGGTTTGAAGTGATTCCAAAGTGATTACACCATATTTCAACATCAAAACTTAGTTCTAGTGAAGAACAACACCTCTTTGAGGTTGTGTTGTCATTGAGGATTGTTGTGGGCTGTATTTGGATGAAATTCCAAGTTTTTGCCGCTGTATAAGGTGAGTATAACAGCCTACTAATTTTGCTTAAGCTTGCTTGTATGTTGGTTAAGTTGTTAGGATGATAAACTACAAGATAGTACTTGGATTAGCTTAAGTCACTTCTATGGTGTTGTATTGCTATTGAGGGTTGTTGTGAGCTGAATATAACTTGGATTTCGACTTGAAGTTACTATAGGAGTTGTGTGTATTGTGTTCTTGCATGTTCTTAAGGTTATCTTGATGTTGATTAAGTTAAATGGATGGAGTAGACATGAACTAGTGAATAAAGCTACTAATTGAAGATAGTTGGAGTTGAGGATTGTTTCCTTTGTTATAAATATATGGTATAAGGATGGAATTATTGATGAATGACTTCATTATCATGTAAATGATAGTTTTAAATTAATGTAAGAAGTCTATAAGGGGTGATATGGGTTATACGGATTCCAATCGGAGCTTGCCGCTCGTCGTGAAGTAGTTGTGACTTGTTGTTGTTATATGGTGTCTTGTTATTGATATTTATAGGTTGCTGGACTTCCCTGGCTGTTGTTGTTGGTATATGGTATTGGAGGAGGCCCTTATTACAAGGGAGATGCTGCCCGAATTTACGTAGACGAGCTACTAGCTTAAGTTACAGACTTAGCCTTTGTTCAACACTGATTTTGAATCTCCTTATGCTATGATATATCGAGTTGACTTGTTTGAAGAGTTGCTTAGAAGGTATTAAGGACTCAACATGTTTAAGGTATGTTAAGGCTCTTCCTTCTTTCTTTTGGCATGATCTAAAGTGAAACGAACATAAACNCTTTCGGGGGAGCAATTAGAAGAGAGGAATGTTGCCCCGTTAGTAGAATAAGGGTGTAATGTGATAGATAAAAGAATGACATTTAGGCCTTTGATTGAGGAATGATTTAAAGAAAAGGGATTTTATGAATTGCACGGGATTGGAATACCCCCATAAGATGAATCATGTTAGGATGCTACGAAATACGGTTATTGAGGTATAGTATCGTCCCAAGGTGGATCGGGCAAATCACTTCAGATGTTCCCCGATAAGATGTGAGCCCTAGTGACAGTGTATTACGTAAGAGGTTTCAAGTTATCAGTGGTAGATTTTGGATTAACATTAAGGTGAATCACCAATGGATGGATAAAAGTTGCAAAGTATGAGATGAGATTAAACCGTCATTATTAAGATTAACAGTAATGAGGAAGCATTAAAGGACTTAGATTTATACATATAGGACAAGCAGTGAAAGAATAACCCAGAGCTGGGTGGCAGACCTCGGTAATAATAAACCGAAGTAAGAGTTAGGATATAGCATGACCTACCTAGATATAGTAAAACCATAGTCGTAAGTTCGACAAAGTACCAAGCGAAGAACTTCAGTACACCTATAGATGCCTAGAGGGACATTTTGTCATAGTTCTGTATATGTTCACAAAGTGAGACCTAGAGATTGGCTAAAAGCTGGAGGAAAAAGGGAGAAGAGTCGCTAGGCACACATACAAGTACATAGTTGTACATGATGCATGTCAGAAGGTAACAATAGTTACGAGATTGGAAGAATTCCGACCACAGGTCGTGGTGTGAGAAAGAGGCCTAAAGGGGGGAATACCCTGGCCTTTGGATTTATTTACAGAATAGTTTCCTAGATGTCAAGGACAATATTAACGTATTCGTAAGAGCTACAGGTTATGAGAGTGATAAGTGCATTTGTCAACATTCGAGGACGAATGTTCCAGAGGGGGGAATGATGTTACACCCCAAGTTTTCATACGTGAGAGTACGTCGTAAGTCATTGATGTAAGCTCGAAAATGAGATTATATTTGGAAGCAAATAAAGTAAGTTAATCATGCTACCTTGGAGGTTACAAATATTTAAGATCATGAATAACAAGTACCAAAAGGGTTGGAAAGCTTAGTCGCTAAACGAATTGAAGAAAATAAGTTTCGTCAAAAATCGACAAGTTTGGAATGTAATAACATATTCTTTTGGGGAGAGACTAGGGTGATTAACATGATGAGGAGGTTAAGTTATGAGTTATTTTATTCGTATGATAGTCGTGTGTTATGTTTTGAAATCAAGCGAGTTGTGGAACAAAAGTTGGAAAAAGGTCATCACAAGTTCCATTCATAAATGTGCTGAAAATTAGGTCAAATGTAACTGAGTTTTTCTCCCAATATACTTGGAATTAGGGGATGATCTACATATCAAATTGAAGATCTACGAGTCTAATTTCCAACGCATTAAACCGTTCGTCAATACGACATCGGAGTAGAGAGATATTCGTGTTTTCGCGAGACCGTGCAAGCAGCTCCCAATGGGACCCACTTAGGCGGTGGTTGACCTACTTCAATTTATAAACGATTTGGACGCCTATTTTTCACTTATTTTCAACTCAACTTCATCTCCAAACTTCGGTTGTGTTGTCATTGAGGATTGTTGTGGGCTGTATTTGGATGAAATTCCAAGTTTTTGCCGCTGTATAAGGTGAGTATAACAGCCTACTAATTGTGCTTAAGCTTGCTTGTATGTTGGTTAAGTTGTTAGGATGATAAACTACAAGATAGTACTTGGATTAGCTTAAGTCACTTCTATGGTGTTGTATTGCTATTGAGGGTTGTTGTGAGCTGAATATAACTTGGATTTCGACTTGAAGTTACTATAGGAGTTGTGTGTATTGTGTTCTTGCATGTGCTTAAGGTTATCTTGATGTTGATTAAGTTAAATGGATGGAGTAGACATGAACTAGTGAATAAAGCTACTAATTGAAGATAGTTGGAGTTGAGGATTGTTTCCTTTGTTATAAATATATGGTATAAGGATGGAATCATTGATGAATGACTTAATTATCATGTTAATTATAGTTTTAAATTAATGTAAGAAGTCTATAAGGGGTGATATGGGTTATACGCATTCCAATCGGAGCTTGCTGTTGTCATTAAGGATTGTTGTGGGCTGTATTTGGATGAAATTCCAAGTTGTTGCCACTGTATAAGGTTGCTGGACTTCCTTGGCTGTTGTTGTTGGTATATGGTATTGGAGGAGGCCCTTGTTACAAGGGAGATGCTGCCCGAATTTACGTAGACGAGCTACTAGCTTAAGTTACAGACTTAGCCTTTGCTCAACACTGATTTTGAATCTCCTTATGCTATGATAGATCGAGTTGACTTGTTTGAAGAGTTGCTTAGAAGGTATTAAGGACTCAACGTGTTTAAGGTATGTTAAGGCTCTTCCTTCATTCTTTTGGCATGATCTAAAGTGAAACGAACATAAACGATACGCTATTTCATAATGAATCTACTCCTAGCAACTAAGGTTGTCCATGTTATTATTTCCTTACAAAGTTATTCCAAGAAAGTATATATGATCCTTGAGTCCTAGTGAAGTTCATATTGATGGTATGATTTCCATAATATTAATCGATGGTGCAATGACCTTATGTCACTCCAAAAGGTTTAGAACGTGACTCCATGAGTCCAGCATGCATTATATATGTATCTACTTTACTTTACCGAGCCGCGCTATAGTCGGCCGGGTATGGCACCTATTGTGCAACCACTGATCAGTTGGGTTTACCGAGCTCCACGTGGCCGGGTACGATTCTACCGAGCCTTATGATGGCCGGGTACGTTTTTACCGAGTCCTCTTTGAGGCCGGGTATGATATGATGATGATGTATGTTTTTAAAAGCTTATGTATATATATGTATTATGCATTTCATGTCAGTAGCCCCCAGAGGCACTCAGATGTTACAGGTTGTATCTCCTCTATCTCTCTTTACGTTACTGATCTTGTTTATGCTTTCCTGCCTTACATACTCGGTACTTTATTCGTACTGACATCCCTTTTGCCTGGGGACGCTGCGTTTCATGCCCGCAGGTCCCGATAGACAGGTTGACATTCCTCCTAGTAGGCTATCAGCTCAGCGAAGGTGTTGGTATACTCCACTTGCTCCGGAGTTGCCTATTTGGTCAGTATGCTTTGGATATGTTTTGATTGGTATGGCGGGGCCCTGTCCCGACCTTTATGATTTTATGTACTCTTAGAGGCTTGTAGACAGATGTCAGGTGTATGGATACTTGTATGGCCTTGTCGGCCTATGTCTTGAGTTTACAAATGGTCATGTCGGCCTTATAGGCCCGTATGTCACATGTATAAGTTTGTATATCATGTTCGGTCATCATATGTTGAGTATTCCCTTATGTTTTATTCTTGTTATCTCATGACATGTTTTATATCTCATTTACCCTTGATAGTATGATAAGAAAGATATGTTACGTTGGTACTCGGTTGAGTAAGGCACCGGGTGCCCATCGCGGCCCTTCGGTTTGGGTCGTGACAGAAACAAAAGTATGACTATAATAAATCATAGAGCAGTGGGGAGCATACCCATACCATTAGATTTCATTTGATCTTCCCCTTTCGTAAGATCCATGATGATATCTTCCTCAAACGGAGGGGGAGGAGGGGGAACCCAAAAACGAAGTCTTTTGACGTGAGACAGAAGACGTCGTAGGGAACCAATTTCTATTGCTTTCCCCTTCTAGTGGTCATTCATTCTTTTGAGCCTTATCTTTCTTTTCGTTGTTGAATCTCTCTTTCATCAATCAATGTGTGATATTCAGAATCCTGGCTTATGATGGTTTCCTGTCCCAATTCAACATAATCCTTTTTTTTTCTCCTGATTCGTAGCAGGCTTGTGTGCGAGCTTGGTCCGATTTCGATTCCTAATGCCCACTGAGAAGGGTGTGGAGCCTCGCGTCATCACGGCAGCGATTGATGTCCAACCTTTAGATCTCTTCTTTCTTAATAAAGGCGGGTAAGGAAAGTTCGAAGGCTAATACGGCAGCCCATTGTCAAAGGATCGCTTCGCTGGAATGCTTGCTTGAATATAGCTACTCACATTGTTACCTTTTCTCTTCGAACCGATTAGAAGGAAGGTAGTAGCTCCTCCTACATTAGGCACTACCTCATTTTGACTGGAAATAATATAACTGTCCATAAAACTCTTAGTCGAGCTGATGGCGAGATTGATTTTCTGTTTGAATGATGACTGATTCAATTTCCCTCTCTACTCAATTGATTGAATATAGTTGCGTGAAGCAGTATAAGTGCTAACCTGATCTAAGGAAGGAGGGGGAACGCGAAAGCAAGGCTATTCCGGGGCGTCAAGCATTTGTAGGCCTATCAGCCATGAAGCCGAGGAGGGGCTTGCTATCATAACCATTTCCCTCGGTGACACCTCCGACCCGGGAGAAAACGGGGTCAAGCCAAGACCTGACCCACCTAAATGGAATTCATATCTCCTTCGTCTGGTCGAGAAGGGAGGGAAACTGTACTCTGCCTCTTCTATTACATTGACAGCTTCATCGAGATTTCACATACGTAGATTTCCATGTTTATATCCAAACGAAAATACCTTACTGATGTTTTTTTTCTTATTGATTGGAAAGGAGGGCACCTGGTATGTTATAGAAAGGGAAGGCAGAAGCATCGAATGGTGACTTACTTCTCGAACGATAGTTCCACGATCCCGACCACCAACTTCTTGGGAGTAGGAAGAAATCCAGACTTTGGAGCTCAGCTTAGGCATCAGATATCGATATCAGAAGATCAGGCCCATAACTTCTTCTTGACTTCGATGGGGTTAAAGCATCCAATAACGCATCCCCCTTTACTTAGTAGGGCCTGAAAGGCTGAGAAGCTTGTATCCTTTTGATTCTTGGGACCTAACGAGCCAGGACATCCTATACCGAAGGAGAGAAATTCATACCCTACCGATTTCTAGGGCTTGCGTAGGTCTGTTATAGCTCTCTTTAACCTGCTCATGGCTAGATCGATCGGTTTTGAGTCAAATAGGAAGAATTAGAAGATTCCACCTCTAGAAAGTGCCTACTTTTGTTAGGCGATTGTTGTAGTTTCTCATTCCGCAGATCATCCAATCCTTCTTCTTGAGCCTTTTAGAGGGCTTTCGGATAGTTCAATACCAGTAAAGGCGAACGACATTCTGTTCTACAGCTACAACACTGAATATTTCTTATCAATATTAAACATATAAATAGTAGAACTACTTTCGTACTACTAAACAAGGAAACCTTCGGTTCCCTTTGTTTGAATAAATGCCGGAAAATGAATTGATTGGCTATTCAGTGCAGCTTCTAGTATTTCACATAAAGAAATAAGTAATAACGAAGGGGACACTCATAAGATCACCGAGTTATTCGACTTATCTCCCCAATGCTTTGAGATTGAATCTTTAGAACCATGTGCCTAAGAGGGCGAGGACCTTTATAGCCATAATTCTTCCCCCAGTTCTACCTCCTTCTGCAACCCACTAGTGCAACTGAAGGTGCGCAACCTCTTCTGAACCGGAACAAGAAAGAGCTCATAACCACTGCTTGTGAACAACTCATTTTCTCTGAAGATCGAGGAACGTAGTGTCGGACAATATTATGCAAAGAAGTCTTCTACAGAAGAAAAACAAGAATTGCCTCAACCAAAGTTGATGGAATTGGACCTAAAAAGCCATTCTTGCCAGCATACTTGCTTGACCTATTGAAATGCCAGTATAGACTTCTGGCACATGCTCGGCTAGCTAAAGGTCATCCTTGAATGAAGAAAGACAGAACTTCTCTTTTAGGCCATAACCAGTAGTTCGCTTTCCACTTTCAAATACCAAAGAGAAATTGAGAGAAGATTCTCGAGAGTTCGATTGACTAAGAGGCTTTCACCGAGGTCTATTTTTTACTGTTGGTGGTAACAACAGAGTGATCCTCTAAACCTCTAGCACCAATGTCGATGAATAAAAGTTGTCCGTTAATGGTATGGAATAGGAAGAACAAGAATGGAACTTCTATCGCTTGTCCTATCATCCGCGATGAGCTTCTTTCATTCGTCAGTATGGGGTTTCTCTATACAATAGCATACAGGGAATCAAATCTAAAATCCAACATATGAACAAAAGAGCAGACGGGGTAATAAAAAGTAAATCAATCGAATAGCTAGTCCTTCCTTTCTTTCTCCTTCCCCTATCGAACAGAACTCCTCGCAGAAATTCCATTTCTGGGCTTGGCCTTTCGTCCCTTAGTCTCACTATGTTCAACTAAGACACTTCGTCCCTAAACTTAGATTTTCACGCCTTTCAAAACCTCAAATGCGCAAGCCGGGAACTTCTAACTTCATTACCGGACAGAATGCCTTCATCTGATTCTTGAATCTGCATTGCGGATGGGATTGCCTACCTGTCTAAGCTTGAATGAAAGCGTAAGGCAAGACCAAGGGCTAGTAGTAAGGCATTGGGGATGGTAGACCACTAAGGAGACTTCACTCTTTGAACACTTGAATACTTTCTAAAGATTCAGGCATGCCCATGTCCCTGTCTCCAAGTGTGTCCCTCCCTCTCTTACATTTACTTCCAATTCCAACCAATTTCTAGTTAATGCACCCATAAGAACCCGACATTTGGCAACTCGATGTCGAATCATCACATCCTGGGGTTGAAGAAGTGGTGGGCAGGCGAAGGGTCCGAAGGACATGTAGCCGGGGCGAGTCAAAAATAGAATTGTTCCATTTTCCTTCTTGTTCATCCACTGCTTTTTATGTTGAAATCTTGTCTTTGTCTTTCCATGCTGTCTTTTACGTGTTATTCCTTACGCCCTGAGAAAGAACTTCCACTTGGATTCATTTCAAGTATCCGGTTCTTGTTTAGAATTCTCGTATATGAAGTTCGAACGAGAGCTTTGATGCAATCCAAATTGACAAGCAGTGCAAGTCAATGATGCCATAAGTCAAACGGGCTTGTCCGTAGATCGATTACTCTCTTTTGAAGGTGAATCCCGTTTGAAGGCAAGTCATGGTATCTAGGATCGGATAACGAAAGGGAAGGCGAGGTTTCAAAGTATATTATGGAAGCGGGCCCTTACTGGTAGTGATACCCCTCTCCGAAACAACAGATTAAAGTCATCTTCCTCATTTTTCCTAAGAAGTCGATGGCGTTACACCATTGGGATACTTCGAATAAACTTGAGTACATATAGGATATACCGGTGCTAAAATCCCAAAAACAACAGGAAAGAGAGCACCGTCTACTTAGACTATCACACCAGCAACGAGAGCAGAAAGAGCAGATAGTGGAACAGAACTACAAACATGTTCTTTTCTCGATGCCTATATACCTTCTTGTAGGGATTCCAGTTTCAAAGGGAGTTCTTGACCAGTTGGAAAAAATGTTAGCTAACTTTTGACCACTGCTATGATGCCGATAGATTCACTACTTAAGCACTGTTATCGGACATTGCAGGCTGATTATCTATTTCTTGTATATCATTCCACACCGAGAAGAGGGATGTGTACCTCCAGAAACAACAATAATGGAACCATAGGCTCCTATGCTGGGAACATTTCAGGGTATAGTTCTAACCACCTCATTTCCCCATTTCTGGCATGCTATAGTTATTAAAGTCTCTCGACGACGAGAATGGGAGATTACCGGTAAGCCAGATGCTTCACGAACCATATTCAACTTTAAGGCATTTCGTTGCACTTTAATCACCCTCGTGAAGAGACGCACTCTGTTATCATTAATGTCCAATAGCTTTTATAGTAATGGATGGATCTACTACTACCTCGTCTAGACTGTATTATGGCGAACTGGGAATGCCTTCCGAGTCTATAGTCTTATAAAAGTATTAATGCCGCATTCCCTCTTCAGTTATCGTAAAATTTCTCAGGGCTCTTCTCTATGAAAAATGCCTACTCGTTCTTCGTACATTCCTATTCGATGGAGAAAGAACTTCTTCCGGGTGTTCGGTGAGGCTTGCTTAGGCCGAGTAAGAAACTGAAGTGCCGATATGCCCTTTAAAAAGATTTTTTCTCGCATCAGAACAAGACCCACTATACTAGATTTAGCCAATTCGGGTGTGGATGGGTATTCCCCAATAGATTTTACATATTCAGATTTGGATGCCCCTCCGCCTATCATGCCAAATGCGCTGCTGGTAGATATGCCAAAGATGTCCTGGCTCTGAACTGGGAACTTGAAATGCTAAAGGTACTTCTTATGGTCCTTCTTCAACCACCTTTCCTTCTTTACCTTTTTCTTCAAAAACTTAAGCTACTTAGACTGATGCTGGCAATCTCGAAGGGAGATATTTGGAGTTTTCGGGGTAATCGTTGCGCGTCCTTCCCATGCTTCGTGACAACGGCGGTAGCACCTGCCTTGTATCATTAACAATTAACATATTATTTTTTTTGACAGGCTACTCCAGAAGATCAGCAGTCTAGCCTAGTTGCTTCCCTTCCAGTCGCTTCCTCAAATTCTGGATCCCGCTCTCAGCTTCGTCGATCCTCTCAAGTTTCTTATCCTATTGAAGGATTATGAATAATTTTCCCCAAAGATCAAGATTACCTCATCTCAGTTCAATCTTCTCATGAAACTGAATCGTTTGCTGAAGCCTCCAATCATTCTTGATGGAGAGATGGTCTGAAACCCCAAGCAATTGACCAGGAGAGGATCATCGGGAATGTACTAAGGGCCTACCAACCCTTTCTTAATCTAAGGCATCTACCCCTGGCAGAAAAGAAGCGGAAAGGAAGCCGATTGATACCTTAGCTTTGAACCAGCTTCTTCAATCCTGCTAGTGCTAAGATCCAAAGTAGAGAGGGAAACAGCCTAGATCGTACGCTAAGGTCCCTAAGCAATCACTTAGTAGACAAGGAACTGATCAAGCGATGACAACCAGGAGGTGGGCTTGGAAGCACTACGACATTGAAGAAGAAAGCTCACTCTCATTCCAGGAATCAGAGGAAGGCATTCTATCCAGTAATGAAGTTAGAAGTTTTCGGCTTGCTTTCTCTCTTATCACGCGGTTGAGTCCCGTGAGATGAGGGAAAGGAGAGAGAAGAAAAGGGAAGGTTCTGTTGAGACTCAAGTCCCCCTGCCGGAGCTCCCGGAACCTGAAGTGGAAGTCGAGGGCCTACTCAGTGAGAAAACTCGTCAAATGATTTGGACAGTTATCGCGCTGGCGGAGGCTATCACCTTCTTTGGCTAGATCTTCCAATCTTTTCACAATTACAGTTCACTGCGCCCACTCCTTTAAAGGGCGTTATATCAAATCACAAGGTTCTCATGACCTCAAAGTGATTGACTACATTCAATATAAAGGAGAAAAAAAGATTTATCCCCCTATTTAAATAGCGCCGAGTTCAAAAATAAAAGGAAAAAGACACTTGTACGCACATTACATTTGCTAACTCAATTGATCCTGCTGTGTCTGGAAATTCAATAATAAGAGTCTGATCTTCTCTCTTAAGAATATGCGATTCCTCTGGAGTGAAGTTGTTGCTGGGATCGGACATCGAAAGGGAATGCGAGGTTTCAAAGTCTATTATGGAAGCGGGCCCCTACTGGTACACCCGTTTGGGCTCTCGCTCGAATTGGTACCTTTATGCGTTGGTAGGTTTTCGACTCAATCTAATATCCTACCTATCGGGCGCCAATAAAAGAGAAAGTTTTCGCCCAGGCATTCTACCTTTGTTGAACCGGAACCAACACCACTGCATTGCACTCGAACAGTTGAGTGTCCGCCAGCCAGCAACTTCCGTGCAGAGATATAGATTCATTCTTCGTACTTGGTCGAGCCTCACAACCCTTCGCGGGTTGGTAAGACGTCAGTCTTGTTTGGCTATAAAATAAACTCCATCTTAGTCTACCCGACTTTGACTTTGACTTGAAAGAGTAAGTTTTTGCCTCTGTTGTATCAAGAGCTCTTGAAGTCTACTCGGGCGCCCTTCTTCATTCATCCATTTAGGCCTGGCTAGGAATACGTGGATCCAGGGAACAACTTCCTACTAGTAGGAGCGCCTAGTGCGAGCCTTTATGTTTGTTTAGTAAAGTCAATATTTGGCTCCCCAATAGTAGCAAATAGCATCTTTCTAGCTTGCATATTCGTGGAACTCAATCTCATTTAGAAAGCCGAATCTCTATCTTTCAGCAACTGAATGGGAAGTGGTTAGAATAAGAAAGGACTTTAGAATCGGACGCGCTCGCCCAGCGAGAAAGGCCCTAACCCTGTGAGATCGGAGACTTCGAGAGGCTCCCCAGTCCTCTTTCAGCCTTTTCTTACTTATTTTTGATGATGAGCCTTCCCGCGCCTTCCTGCACAAGCATCTGTTCTCCTGAGATCCAGGTTTCTGCACGATGATTTTGTTCGTCTCGGGTTGGGTTAGGGGAACATCCGAGCGATTGCCACCTGGTATAAATTAATCCTTAAACTTCAGAACTTCTTGTTCTTCATAGCGCTTCTCCTCCATCTCCCTCTTCTGTCGTACATGTGTGTTGGCCTAGTCTCTCGCCCAGCCTTCGCCTTCTTTAGTGGCCAAGTTGAAGCGTTCAACATCGGCCTACCACCTTTTTTTCTCAAGGTTGAGCTTGTTTGATCTTGTTCAATTGAATTGGGAAGACCTCTTAGTTGGACCCAGACTGCGATGGTAGTGAATGTGGCCTCAACTCCCACAAATGCAGGCTCGCAAAGCCTTAGACTGAGATAAGCAGGATCCAAAGACATTTAAGTCTAGTTCCAATCTGGAAATAAAAGTCAAGTGCTTGTCCTCACTAATAAAAAAACAATCCCTCCCCTTCAGTTACCTACGTTTACTCATTTCTTCGGTATACCTCAATACAAGACAAGCGCAGGAAATGATAAACAATAAAAACTGGGTTATCGCCCTATCTAAGCAGCTTTCCCCTCTCCTCTACGGAAGACTTATTAGTACTCCTATACAGTTGTTCAATTTTAATGTCATTCTCAACTCTATCCCTGAATGGGTCTTTGATTTCAGGCCCTTTCGAGGAGGGTGTCTTTTTGGTTAATATCAGCCGGCTCGCATGGACTTCCGGTCTTTCTTAGTTGACAACTTTATTACAATTTTAAGTTCTCTAGTTACTCCTGCACAAACAACAATAGTTATGGATCTGATTGAGGAGCGCTGGGAAGAATGGAGCTCGAGTAGGTTACTTTGAGTGACCTTCATGGCAGGTGTTCCGACGTTAACGAGTTCAGAAAGAAGGTCAAGGATGAACAATAGACAAAGACAAAGGAAAGAGGAGATGGAGCTGACCTTGCTGCTAACCTTGGAGTTGGCTTGCTAACCTTCGGTCATAGTGACTAGGGCGGACGGGAATGCCTACCCCTCTAAATTAGTTTTCATCCGCCCAAATCGGAATCAAAGTAGTATCCACCTTCTTCCGTTGTCGGTATCCTAAGATCGATCTCTTGACTAAGTCATTTCACGCGTTGCACTGAGAACAAGGGACTGATCCCGTACCGTGCTACTGTAAGGAGGAAGAGTGCGGGAAGGGAGCAAGACCAAGCCGAGCCACCAATAGAGTAAGCCCTTCCCACGTGTCAAGTTGAATATGAATAAATCAATGCAGCCTCAAACAGAGAGATCAACCTGCGCCTTTAAGTTGAGGCCGCTAGCGGCACAGATGTTAATGGATTCAGTTAGCTAAACTCCATCAAACTCCTCAGCTAGCACTAAAAAGGCTACTCCTAGTAGAAGTGGTAGACAAGTCCTGCATCTCCTACCTAATGCAATTGACCAACCGGCCATTTCTTTCCTTCAACAATGCCTACGCTTCACTTCAAGACACTATTTACCAAGGAAAGACTACCTTTTTTTTAATGGAAGAAGTTCTCTTTTTCAATTTCTCCAGTAGAGGAAGGTTCTCTCTTTATTCTCTTGAGGGACAACAACTTGCCAAATGGGAGAATGAGGACCGTCGGATCGAGGGCATGAAGGCTGTAACATAGAGTTGGAGGCCTTCTAAAGAGTCAGGCATGCTCCTGTCCCTGTCTCCAAGTGTGTGATCCATCGATTCACTGAGTGACTTTTTCTTACCGCTGCGCGCAAAGGGTTAATAGTTGATAGGCAAGTCAAGCGGTAAAGTAGTAAATCCACTAAGAAAGGCACTAATAGCTATTCACTCACCATGCCATCCTTCTTCTTTCTCCGAATCGGTTCCTAGTGTCAATCAAGATTTGCCATCAGCAAGATACGTCTAGTTCTCCCTCCGCTTGCCTATCTGAGTAGGAACCTGGAACAGTCTCCACTTTCAAAGAAAAAGCTGAGGCGAGAGCTATACCTTCTAGAACCGGAGCAATAATTGCGCTACGTGAAAACTTAACACAAGACTGAAACCGTTAGTGGTTTATGAATCAGTCATCAAGGATCTTAGCCAAACTTTTCCAGCATTCGCCCCTTCAATAGTTTTTTGCGTGGGTCCTGCTCCTGTGCTGTCCAAGTGTAGATCTAACGCACTACTCAAGTAGGCTTTCCTACTGCCTTGAGAAAGACCTGCCCTCGATGCATTTCTTTCTAGTTGCTATATTCCAGTAGTGATTCGAGAAGGAATTGAAGATAAACTCAAAAAAATGTGCATTCGGGATCTGGCAAAGGGTGGTGTCGAAAAATGGTGCTTCCATTGCGGGAGATGCCTGCCGGTAGGGCCCAGCCTGCTTCCCGCCCGAAAGAATCGCTTACTAGCTAGCCAGACTAATGGGGCCCTATCTGGAGACTGTATACTCCCAAAATCATATGCCTCTGATTTATAGGTTCGAGGGTCCATCCTAGGCCCAGGTCCGAGCAAGGTCGAGTTCGAGCCCGGTGGACCAGATTCGAGCTCAAAGACAAAGTGCAATGCTAGAGAGATAGGAGTACGAGGAGTGCCAGGGATGAGTACGCTCGACCCCAAAATAGTACCGTTATGGATTTACAACGGAATGGGCTAGATTCCTGCCTCGTCCCCAAAATCATGGCGCAAATCCCACAGTAGGATCGTACAATTCAGTGCTAGGCGGTTAGACAGGTGTATCAGGAATATTCCCTACTGTAAATAGAAATATTCCATATTTAGGATTTCCCTATTATATAAAGGGGACCCCAATCATTTGTAACATCATCTAATCATCGAGAAAAGAATATACTCTCTGCTTTTTGCCTACTGTTCATCAGGATTGTCCCTTAGCTTTACTGCTCTTACATTACTTTTCTTGCTTCATTATTCTCATTGCTCTTAACCCACCTCGAGGTCACTAAGTTCGAGGTCACTGCTGCTGGGTTACATTGGTTTGATTCACTTATTTCTTTCATTTCTAGTTCACATTTCTTGATTATCATTTGGTATTGAATCTCATCACATATCTTTAAAATCACAAATCAAATTTAATTGTTACTCGTATTTTCGAGGTAAACAGTTTGGTGCCCACCGTGCAGCTAAAGATAATAGTGATTGTTTCTTTATTGATTCTTATTACACACGTTATTTTTACACTTTTTCTTGTCAAGAATTTTTTGATTCTCAGGCTGAAACATGTCTAGCTCACAAAATGCACCTGCTCATGACAATGAAGGTCTTGGTGAAAACAACAATGTAGGGGTCGGTGTACCACCGGTAAACCCTGGGGAAGTGCCAAACATGGAACCAGTTGATGTTAGTTCTCATATTGCTCTAAACACCAACTTAGGCACACACCCCGAAGGGAGTGTACGCAGGGAAGCCCGACCTGGCGACCAAGGAACACTAGGAATAGGACATGGGGCAGTCAGCCTCCGAGTGATATTCGAGATGCTGTAGGCTCAGCAAATCGACATCGCTCAACTTCAAAGTCAAAATAAGACTTCGAGTGTAGCTGAACGTGAAAATGATCGACATGCTGAGCCAACGCCAGAAATGTCAAATGAAAGTGGCTCGGGGACTGACCCCACGATTATGAAGATGCTCGAAGAGCTCACTAAGAGGATCGAGTCCGGAGAAAAGAAAATTGAAGACAATGATAAGAAGGTGGAGACTTATAACTCCCGTGTAGACCAGATACCGGGGGCACCTCCAGTTTTGAAAGGATTAGATGCCAAAAAATTCATACAAAAACCATTCCCTCAAAGTGCGGCTCCGATGCCGATTCCCAAAAAGTTTCGCATGACCGGTGTACCCAAATATAACAGAACAATCGACCCCAACGAGCATATTACTTCATGCACTTGCGGGATCAAAGGAAATGATTTAAATGACGATGAAATCGAATCGGTCTTGTTAAAGTAGTTTGGAGAAACGTTATCGAAAGGAGCTATGATTTGGTATCACAACTTAGCTCCTAACTCTATTGCCTCGTTTGCTATGTTAGCAGATGCCTTCATAAAAGCACATGCCAGGGCCATAAAGGTGGCCACGAGATAGTCGCATATCATCAAAATAAAACAAAGGAACGATGAGATGTCAAGGGAGTTCGTGTCCAAGTTTTAGATGGAAAGAATGGAATTACCACCAGTCTCCGACAACTGGGCAGTACAGGCCTTTATGCAGGGTTTGAACGAACGGAGCTCAATAGCGTCTCGACAATTAAAGTAGAACTTGATCGAGTATCCAGCTATGACGTGGTCAGATGTGCACAACCGTTATCAATCAAAAATCAGGGTTGAGGTCGATCAGTTGGGAGCCCCCCTCGGGTTTGGTGCATCCTAATAGGTTCGCGGTCAAGCCCCCGAGGGATACGAACAAGGAATCGAGATTGAATAGGGAACGATATCTACCGTATGTCGATCGAACAAACAACGGTACAGGTGAGAATGCTCCTCGGAACAATCGGAGAAACGATCGAGGTCAAATTTCCCGGGGACTCATGAGTAAAAGTGAATTCAATAAGCATACTGATCCCGCAGAGGCACCTTGATTATCGGGTACAACTTCAGCATGGATGCATCAGGGATTGTATCAGCTATTGGAAGAATCAAAGACACCAAGTGGCCCAGGCCTATACAGACTGATCCCTCTCAAAGGAACCCGAACTTGATATGCAAGTATTATGGCACACATGGTCATAGAATAGAAGATTGCAAGAAGCTGAGGGAAGAAGTGGCTCGGTTATTCAACGAGGGCCACCTTCAAAAAAATTCCCAAGTGATCGGGCTAAGAATCACTTCAGGGAGAGAGATGTAAGGAAAAAATGAGCAAGAAAAACCGCAACATGTAATCCACATGATCATTGGCATAGTCGATGTCCCTCAACAACCTGTATGCAAGCGCACCAAAGTATCAATCATAAAAGAAAAACAGACTTGGAGCTATGTGCCCGAGGACGTCTTATCATTCTGTGATGAGGAAGTAGAAGGCATATCTCAGCCTTACAACGACGCCCTAGTAATCACTATCCTTTTAAATAAAATTCAAGTTAAACGTGTTTTAGTGGATCCAGGTAGCTCAGCAAATATAATTAGATCGAGGGTCGTAGAACAACTCGGCCAACAAGATGCGATTGTACCTGCATCCCAGGTCCCGAATGGCGTCAACATGGCAAGCGAAACAACAAAGGGAGAGATTATCTTGCCAGTAAACATAGCCGGGACCGTGCAAGACACTAAATTCCATGTTATCTAAGGCGACATGAGGTATAATGCTCTCCTCGGGAGACCGTGGATACACAACATGAGGGCAGTGCCTTCAACTCTTCACTAGATGATTAAATTCCCAACAGAGGAAGGAGGGAAAATAGTCTACGGAGAGCAGCATTCTGCAAAAGAGATGTTTGCAATCAAGGAAGTGGTGCCGATACCAGAACCCTTGACCTCAGAGAAATCGATCACTAAAGGTAAGGAGGCTGCTAAATAGCAATCACAGCCCCAACCTCGACGGAGTTAGAACAACAGGTAATCGGAGATGAAGAAGAGGATCTCCTTACTCCTCGAACCTTCATCATTCCCGAATAGTCCGATGCAACCAAGTCAACTGTCGAGGAACTGGAGCAGGTCATACTTATCGAATACTTGCCCGAGAGAAAGGTATACCTGGGAACGAGATTGACCCCCAAACTCAGGAAAATACTCATTCAATTTCTTATTGATAATATGGATTGCTTTGCTTGGTCCCATTTAGATATGACAGGGATTCCACCGGAAATCACCACACACCGGCTGAGAATCGATCCCAAGTTTAAACCGATAAAGCAAAAAAGGAGGCCACATGAATTAAGCCACAAACATATTTGATTACATGCTTATAGTTCAGAACAGGTATAAAATTGACAAACAAATCAAACCTTAAACTAACTTATGAGAGGATTCCTATTATTCTAAATACCTTAGTCTTAAGTTAACAATATTATCAAATTATTGTTTGTTTCTTGGAGTAGTTCTACCTGCAACTCTATATTCTAAACTTTCTCTCTTCTGAAAATTGAACTAATTCAAAACTTGCCCCCTTACCCTTTGTGCACTCGTTTTCAAACTCCTACTCTTAGTCATTTAGGTTCTCACCACCCCCAGTGTGAGCACTGTCTAGGGTCCTTGAGACTCCTTTGAACTCTGGCACATTGGGGTTGGTTTTTCCAATCTTTTATGAACTCTGTGCTGAATGTGTGATTCTAGTGTGAGCATTGCTCGGGGTCCCTGATGCTCTTTGGGAACTTTGACACACTGGAAGCCTGGTTTAATGTGCCGTGAATGGATCACTGCTATGCTTCAGAGCTGTTGTGTTTGAAGGCCTGGTTCCCAGGTTTAGATTGGGCCTATGAAGGCTCCCTATAGTGTAATTGTTATTATTATGTAATTCATTCATTCTGGTCTGTAATAGTTTCTGTAATAATAGATTTGGGGTTTATTAGTAAAAGTTGGGGGGGTTTCTTATACCTTTATTGAATCTGGGTAGAGATTCTTCCTATAGGTTTAATTATGCTAATAGAACTATGTGGATACTATATTGTGTTAAGAGATCCTGCCTATAGGATTTTTCAAGATCATTTTGATTCTGTGTTGCACATCTGCATGCTAGAAACCCTGCTTATAGGACTTTACGTTTAATTCTGCACATTAGGAATCCTGTTCATAGGATCTACACATATTTTCAACCCAATGTGCATTAGTGACCATGTCTATAGGGCTTTTGTTGATTACCTTTCACAACAACCTGTTAATTTCTGTCCAAATACGATTAATATATATCATGCCTATAGGAATAAAAATTGGTTTCAAACCTAGAAATCATGCTTATAGGATTTAAAACTAATAGATATCATGCCTATAAGGTGAAATCAGTTCTGAAATTTAGAAATCCTGCCTGTAGTAGTTTATATCAACCTTGCAATTACAAATCATGCCTATTGGGTTTAAATCAATTCAGCAATTAGAAAGCATGCCTATAGGATCCAAAAGGAATAAAACTGTCTTTATGAGTTATGTATGTGGTCAAAATTAGGGAAGGCCGATATTAAGGCTTCTACGGCGTTTCAAGCTCGGCTTCGATGGGCTCGAAGCACAGTCTAAGGCACGTCCCCCAAGCACTCGCCTCGATAGGGTATATCGAAGACTCATCACAGCGTACCTCGAGGCAGCAAAAATCGACAACCGATTTGGAAAGGCGGGAAATTCCTGAGGGCACATGATTAAAGCTGACAGAGTCTGCGAGAAATAGTACAAACTCGTATTAAGGCATTATACAACTGTACCAATAGCATTTCCTTATCATTATTAGACATGTACTATGCTGGGATTCCCCCTCCAATATAAAGGGGACCCTTGTCATTTTGTAAGGATACGAATATTGAATATAATAGAACATTCTCTGCTCTTCTTGCCTAACTGAGTTCAACAACTATTCTATAGATTTATTGCTTGTTCATTTATTGTTCGTTTATTGTTCTTCATTTATTGCTCATTATTAACCGCAAAAGGCTATCTTTGAGGCCTCCATTATCATTGTTTCTCCATCAATCATTCATTACTAACTTCCCTAGCTGGATCTCGAAGCCCCTATTCCAGTCAGCTCGAGGCTCAGTTTTGTGATAGCTTTGGTTTGCATATCTTATTCCCTTTACTTACACTTAGCATCTACTGCCTCACAACTAGTATCGAAATAAATCACATGTTTTTAGAACCACAAAATCAAATATAATTGATAACACCATTTTCAAGGTAAACAGTTTGGCGCCCACCGTGGGGCTAAAAATAATAGTGATTATTTTGGTGCTAGTTTTCTGAAAAACACAAGTTATTCTTCACACTTTTTCTTGTCCAAGAATCTTTGATTTCAGGTCAAAAAATGTCTAACTCAAGAAATGCACACGAAAACAACGGTATTGGGCTTCATGGAGAGAACGGTGCAAATGTCGGTGTACCACCGCGAAACCTAGGGGTGGCACTAGCACAAATCCCCGTCGACGTAGGCTCACGCAACGCGGTGCATATCGACGTGAGCTCTCATACCAGCGCAAGTGTGCGCTGGAAAACCAACATGAAGAACAGGGGACTCCATCTCGGGAGGAAAGAGAAGTTACCCTTCAAGTCATTTTTGAGATGTTGCAAGCACAAAAAGTGGCTATTGCTCAGCTACAAAGTCAACAAAAACTCCAAGCACAGCAGCACCAGAAATGGCTCCTCGAGTCGAGCAGGCACCAGAGAGATCGAGTAACAATGGGCTAGCAGCAAACCCCGCTATTATATAGATGCTCGAGGACCTCCCCAAAAGGATTGAATCAGGGAAAAGAAGATAAAGGCTAATGATAAAAAGGTGGAGACTTATAACTCGAGGGTCGATCAGATCCCGGGCGCACCCCTGATTCTGAAAGGCGTAGATTCAAAGTAGTTCGTACAGAAACCATTCCCATCAAGTGCGGCTCCGAAGCCCATCCCGAAGAAATTCAGAATGTCAGACGTCCCGAAGTATAACGGGACCACGGACCCCAATGAGCACATTACCGCTTATACTTGTGCTGTAAAAGGGAATGACTTAAAGGATGATGAAATTGAGTCCATCTTATTGAAAAAGTTTGGAGAAACACTATCAAAGGGGGCCATGATGTGGTATCACAACCTACCCCCAAACTCGATAGATTCGTTTGCCATGTTGGCAGACTTCTTTGTGAAGGCACATGCTGGTGCCATCAAGGTCGACACCAGGAAGTCCGATGTCTTCAAAATCAAACAAAGAGAAAACGAGATGCTAAGGGAATTTGTATCTCGCTTTCAGATGGAGCGAATGGAATTACCACCGGTCTCCGATGATTGGGTAGTATAGGCTTTCACTCAGGGCTTGAACGAGCGAAGCTCGATAGCTTCGAAGCAGCTAAAGCAGAACTTGGTTGAGTATCCCGCCGTGACTTGGGCAGATGTACACAACAGATATCAATCAAAGATCGGGGTCGAGGAGGACCAATCGGGAGCCCCCTCTGGCTCAGTATATCAAAGCAGGCTCCTAGCAAAGGAACCAAAGTCCACAGAAAGGGAGTCGAGATCTTTCAAAGAAAGGTATCAGCGATACTCCAAAGATCGAAGAGACACATCGAGGCATAATATACCTCGAAATGATCGAGGAGTAGATCGAGGCCAAAATTCCCGGGGACTTATGAGCAAGACCGGGTTTGACTGGCATTCAAGGCCAATGGACCTGATTGTCGGAATACAACTTCAACATCGATGTCTCGAACGTTGTATCAGCCATGAGTAGAATTAGGGATACCAGATGGCCGAAGCTCGCATAGTCAGATCCTTCACGAAGGAACCCCACTTGATGTGCGAATACCATGGCATTCACGGTCATATGACCGAAGATTATAGACAGCTCCGAGAGGAGGTGGCCCGGCTGGTTAACGAAGGGCACCTTCGAGAATTCCTCAGCAGTCGAGCCGAGGACCGCTCTCGAGAAAGAGAGGCGAACGGAAAGAATGGACCAGAAGAACCTCAGCACATCATTCACATGATCGTTGGAGGAACCGATGTCCCATAGGGACCCATGTTCAAACGGGCCAAAGTGCCCATCGCGACGGAAAGGCAAACTCGGAGTTATATACTCGAGGACGCCCTTACATTTAGAGAAGAAGACATCAAGGCCTTGTCCCTACCACATAATGATGCATTGATAATTTCTTTTCTTTTGAATAATGTTCAAATTAAACGTGTGCTCGTGGATCCAGGTAGCTCGGCCAACATAATCAGGTCGAAGGTGGTGGAGCAGCTCGGACCGCTTGATCAGATCGTACCCACCTCTCGAGTCCTCAATGGATTCAACATAGCAAGTGAGACAACGAAAGGAGAAATCATCCTCCCAGTCAATGCATCCGGTACAGTGCAAGACGCCAAGTTTTATATCATAGAAGGTGACACGAGGTACAATGCCTTACTTGGAAGACCGTGGATACACAACATAAGGGCGGTACCATCAACTCTTCATCAGATGATGAAGTTCCCTACAAAAGATGGTATAGAAATAGTGCACGGAGAACAACATGCAGCTAAGGAGATGTTTGCGGTAAACTACATAGCACCAACATCGACTCTCCCCGTCCAGGATAAGTCAGGGAACAGGATGACCCTCGAGGAACAGGTGGTCAGTGAGCATTCGAACGAAGATGACGAAAAATACTCCCTCACCCCTAGGACCTTTGTTTCCCTCGAGGAGTCGGATGCAACAAAATCAACGGTCGAAGAAGGCCGTCCTGATCGAGCATCTTCCAGATCGAAAGGTATACTTGGGAACGGGATTAACCCCCGAACTCAGGAAAAAACTCATCCAATTTCTTATTAACAACATCGATTGCTTCGCTTGGTCCCATTTAGACATGACAGGGATCCCGCCGGAAATAACCACCCATCGACTAAGTGTCAATCCCAGGTTCAAACCAGTAAAGCAAAAAAGGAGGCCTCAATCTGAGGTAAAACATGCGTTCATCAAAGACAAGGTAACAAAACTCCTCAAAATAGGATCAATTAGGGAGGTAAAATACCCCGAATGGTTGGCTAATATGGTAGTGGTTCCCAAAAAAGGAAATAAATTAAGAATGTGCGTATATTATAAAGACTTGAATAAAGCATGCCCCAAAGACTCATTCACATTGCTCAACATCAATCGCTTGATCGATGCCACGACCGGCCACGAGATCCTCACTTTTCTCGACGCCTACTCCGGGTATAATCAAATTCAAATGAACCCAGGGGACAAGGAAAAGACTTCATTCATCACAAAGTATGGTACATACTGTAATAATGTAATGCCCTTCGGGCTAAAAAATGCAGGAGCTACGTACCAACGCCTAGTTAAAAAGATGTTCGAACATCAAATAGGCCAATCTATGGAAGTTTACATTTATGACATGCTAGTTAAGTCCCTGCGCGCAGAGGACCATTTGACTCATTTATAGGAAACATTCGATATCCTTAGAAGCTACAACATGAAGCTTAACCCCGACAAATGTGCCTTCGGAGTAGGATCGGGCAAATTTTTAGGCTTCATGGTATAGAATAGTGGAATCGAGATTAACCCCGAAAAAATCAAGGCCATTGAAGAAATCATAGTGGTGAACGATGTGAAGGCCGTACAACGGCCTTAGGCCGATTCATCTCGAGATCATCAAATCGGAGTTATCATTTCTTCTCCTTGCTCAAGAAGAAAAACAGCTTTGAGTGGACTCCGGAATGCCAACATGCTTTAGAGGAATTAAAGCGGTATCTCTCGAGCCCGCCTTTGCTCCAGACCCTGAAATGGTGTGTTGGTTCGGGAAGAACAAGGTACGCAGTTCCCTATTTATTACGTAAGTCGGACTCTAGGAGATGCTGAAACCAGGTATCCACACTTAGAAAAATTAGTCCTTGCATTAATAAGTGCATCTCGAAAATTAAAAGCTTATTTTCAATGCCATCATATATGTGTTTTAACAACATACCTCTTCGAAACATCTTGCACAAACCTGAATTATCGTTCAGATTGGCCAAATGGGCTATCGAGCTCGGAGGGTATGATATAAAGTACCAACCCCGAACGGCTATCAAGTCCCGAATTTTGGCGGACTTCGTAGCCGACTTTACGCCTGCCTTCGCTCCCGAGGTAAAGAAAGAACTCTTGCTAAAAATGGGCACGTCATCGGGGGTATGGACCCTATTCACCGACGGTGCCTCAAACGTGAAAGGGTCCGATCTCAGCATCATTCTGAAATCGCCTACGGGCGGCATGATTAGGCAATCTATAAAAACATCAAAATTAACTAATAACAAGGCCGTGTATGAGGCTATGATTGCATGTCTCGAGCGGCCAAGAGCCTAGGAACAGAAGTCGTCGAAGCAAAATGCGACTCCCTTCTGGTAGTCAACCAAGTAAATGGGAGCTTCGAGGTTCGAGAAGACATGATGCAAAGATACTTAGACAAATTTCAAGTCACATTGCATAGCTTTAAAGAATGGACTCTGGTCCACATTCCTCGAGATCAGAACAGTGAGGCCGATGCACTCGCGAACCTGGGGTCGTCCGTCGAAGAAGATGACATACTCTCGAGGGCTGTTGTACAGTTATCCAAGTCAGTGATTGAAAGGCCATGCCGAGATCAACTCAACAAGTCTAACATGGGATTGGAGGAATAAATACATTGACTATTTGAGAAATGGGAAGCTGCCCACAGACCCAAAAGAATCGAGGGCCCTTTGAGCCAAAGCAACTCGATTTTCACTCGACGAGAATGGAACACTATATAGAAGGAACTTCGATGGACCTCTAGCAGTATGCTTGGGACCGGGGGACACAGATTATGTACTTCGAGAAATCCACGAGGGCACTTGTGGAAATCATTCTGGCGCCGATTCTTTGGTTCGAAAGGTGATTAGAGCAGGCTACTATTGGGACAGCATGGAGAAGGACACCAAGGAATTCGTTTGAAGGTGTGACAAATGCCAAAGGTTTGCGCCAATGATTCAACAACCCGGTGAACAGCTACATTTAGTCTTATTACCATGGCCGTTCATGAAATGGGGGATGGACATCGTCGGCCCCCTACCAACGGTGCCAGATAAAGCTAGATTTATTCTATTTATGACTGACTATTTCTCGAAATAGGTGGAAGCACAGGCTTTCGAGAAGATAAGAGAAAAAGAAGTCATTGACTTCATCTGGGACCACATCATATGCCGATTCGGGATCCCCTCCGAGATTACATGTGATAATGGGAAACAGTTCATAGGCAGCAAGGTGACAAAATTCCTCGAAGATCATAAAATCAAGAGGATCCTATCAACGCCCTATCACCCATGTGCAAATGGACAGGCTGAGTCCACAAACAAGACCATCATCCAAAACTTGAAAAAGAGGTTAGAAAATGCGAAGGGAAAATGGAGAGAGGTATTGCCCGAAGTACTATAGGCATACTGAACAACTTTGAAGTCAAGCACCGGAGAGACACTGTTCTCTTTGGTATACGGGTCCGAGGCTTTGATACCGGTCGAGGTCGAGGAGCCAAGTGCCAGATTTTGACATGCCACCGAGGACTCGAACAGCGAGGCCATGACTACAGCCATCGAACTACTAGATGTAAAGCGAGAGGCTGCACTAGTCCGAATGACCACCCAAAAGTAGAGGATCGAGAGATATTATAACAGGAGAACAAACCTCCGATACTTCGGAGTCGCGGACTTAGTCCTAAGGAAAGTCACCCTCAACACTCAAAACCCAAATGAAGGGAAGCTAGGCCCGAGCTGGGAAGGATCGTACCGCGTCTTTGGAGCAGTAGGCAAAGGTTCCTACAAACTTGGCACCATGGAAGGCGAACAACTTCCAAGCAATTGGAACACCCTTTTCATTTATTGCTAAGTATAATCTTCTCCCTTTTCATTTATGTTTTATACTAACTTATTGTAGGTGTTCGATTGAGAGGAATCGAAGCACCCTCCAGCTCGAAGACCTTGGGTTTTAAAGCATGTGTTGCACTCTTTTTCCCTTAGATCGGGTTTTATCCTAAACGGGTTTTACCGGCGAGGTTTTAACGAGGCAACATCCATATGCTACCTAAGGAGAACTCATCAAGTATTCAAGGCTTCTCTTCGATCAACCTCGAATATTGGGGGTCATCCCCCTTGGAGGTTATCTTTTCGAAAAATTGAGTTACGCCTAAGGGGGGGCCTCGATAAGGAAAAATAGTATTGGGACAAATAGTCGAATAATCAAAGAAGCCTCTCTGCTTGTCAAAACACTGTTTACTATTGTCACGCAAAACGGCTCAAGGGCCAAAAATCCTCGAACACTCGGGGACTGTCATAGACAGTTAGCTCATCGAAGCCATCGAAAACTCAAGCTCGTAAGACCTCAGTGAGGCAGCATCGAATCTGTAAGACCTCAACAAGGCATGCCCAAGCTTATAAGACCTCAATGAGGCAATATCGAGCTTATAAGACCTCAACAAGGCATAGTCTAATTTATAAGACCTTAAAAAGGCATAACCCCGTTATTAAGGCCAAGGATATATATTCGAACTTGTAAGACCCCTAAAAAGGCATACCCTCAATATAGACGCCAAGGTCACCGCACCCGGGGACTAAAGGCTACGGCCAAAAATAAAGACTACGGTCGAACTAAAAGGCTACGACCGAATTAACGCGGCTCGGAGACGTCTGACTGCCACCATAAAACTAAAGGCCTTCAAATACTTCGAAAAAAACCGGTTAATCAGGCTACCCTCGCCATAAGCAAAGGAGATTCGATAATATCAGCTCCGAATAATAAAAAGGCTTCAAAAACAATCAGCCTTCGATGAAAAGGCTTCGAAATCTCAACCTTCGAGCAAACCTCCCGAGGTACTCAGCTATCGTCACACATCGACTCATAATCGAGTTTCTCTTTTGAGCCGTCGAAGAGTCGGACGAACATAAACCATGCCAAGGCAAAATCAAAACTTCAAAAGTCTTTAGCCAAAATGAGGGAAAACTATAGCCATATTAGAGGTCGCATCGACCCAATCTAAAAAGAGCCTAAGGGCCAATGCGTACGAGCCTAAGGGCCAGCCTAAAGAGCCTCAGGGCTAATCTAAAGAACCTCAGGGCCGATCCATGGAGCCTCAGGGCCGAGCTAAAAAGCCTAAGGGCCAATATGTTGAAAACCTAAGGGTCAATGAGCCCGAGTCAAAACTTGATTCGAGGACCGAGCCCTAAACGGTCAACTATTATCAATTACTCATCAAACACAACCTAAGGGTTCCTATCTTAAAGTCCAACACATCGGACTGGTAATCGTCAAGCATCAAAATTTATTCCAAAAAGGCAAAGGGAAGACAAGAAACGACGAAAAACAAATTTCCTTATATATATAATAAAGGTTCGCAAAGACATATTTGCAAGGCTCACGCCTGGAGCCCTTACACAAAAAAGGAACAAATAAAACCTAATCCATCGTCGGGGTCACTTGACCGGGCGGAGCTCCCTCAGAAGTTGTGCCTTCAACGGCTTGGCCCTCGACCCCCAAAACATCAACGGCCTCCTCCCCCTCGAGGACTTCACCTTCATCTTCATCATCCTCCGAGCCGCTGGCCGAACCACTGGCTGAACCATCATTGGAAGAAATCAGAGCTGCTGAGTCTTCCTCTAGGGCCTTTACCCTCTCGATCTCAACAGACAAATCGATGCCCCCTGTATGTACATCCTCGAGAGCCTGTCTCCAAGATCTTAATCGAGCATGCTCCAAGGCTCAGGTCAGTTCAAGCTTGGCATCTTTAGATAATTTCCTGGCTCGAGCATTTGTAGCAGTAGCATCTTTTCGGTACGAGGATATGAGCGCATCGGCTCCGGACTTGGCTGCAGATAGCACAGCGACCAATTCAACATGGAGATCCTTATACTTACTACTATCCGCCCTTGCATCCTAAAGATGATGCTCAAGCGAGGTCAACTTCCCTTGGAGGGTATCTCTCTCAGGGGCCATCTCGTCCACACGCTGCTTGAGTCCAAGAATCTCAATATCCTTGGCTCTGAGCCCCTCCCTCATCAGGACGTCTTTCTTCTCAAGCTACAAAAATCAACCCAAAGGTGTTAAATGCTAATGTTGGAAAAGCACGGAAATAAAAACATACGAAGACTGTATTACCTGCTCAGCAAGATCGGGCCGCTCTCGAGACAGTGTCTCCAAACAAGCCCGAAGGTCATGAAGTTCTTCCTCCTTTTTGGTAAAAAGAGCTCTGAGCTCTTCATCCTCTGATGAGAGCTTCCTACACTCTTCCTCATTGCGGGTCAACTCAGCTTGGGACTTAGCAAAGGCCTGATTATAAAGCACCATAGTCTGAAAGCATGAAGAACAAAATCAGGAAGATGAGAATCGAAGCTCAGAGCATAGTCGATGAAAGATTACCTGTTTGTGTAGCCTCTCGGCTTCCTCCAAAATGTGTGACGCGTCAAGCTTGGGGTGTTCTTCGACCCCAGTGAAGAATCCTTGAAATACGTCATTCTCCCCGAGGGACGCCCCCGCATCGGAAGTCCCTCTATGGTGGGAATCCCGTGTCTCCCTCGGAGAGGGTGCCGGACCCGGCGGAGAGTTACCCACATTGATAACTCCGACCGGATCGATCGGGGCCTTCTCTTGCATCCGGGGAGCCTTAAAGCTGGGGTCCCCTAACTCATCTACCGAAAGCTGACAGAGTTTGCGATAAGTAGCATAAACCCGCATTAAGCCATTATACAGCTGTACCAATAGCATTTCCTTGTCATTATTATACATGTACTATGTTGGGATTCCCTCCTCCTATATAAAGGAGACCCTTGTCATTTTTTAAGGACACGAATATTGAATAGAATAGAACATTCTCTGCTCTTCTTGCCTAACTGAGTTCAACAATTATTCTACAGATTTATTGCTTGTTCATTTATTGTTAGTTTATTGTTCTTCATTTATTGCTCATTATTAACCGCAAAAGGCTATCTTTGAGGCCTCCATTATCATTGTTTCTCCATCAATCGTTCATTGCTAACTACCCTAGCTAGACCTCGAAGCCCTTGTTCCAGTCAGCTCGAGGTTCAGTCTTGTGATAGCTTTGGTTTGCATATCTTATTCTCTTTACTTACACTTAGCATCTACTGCTAACAACTAGTATCAAAATAAATTACATATTTTTAGAACCACAAAATCAAATATAATTGATAACACCATTTTCAATGTAAACAAGTTAAAATCAGTGCTACACTTAGAAATTATGCCTATAGGTCTGTAATTGACAAACTCGTAGAAATCATGCCTATAGGATCCTGTTAGTCTATTCTCAATTCAAAAGCTCTTGTAAATCGCTTAGGCAATAGATCCGTAGAACTTATTAGTGATTCTGGGTTTAAAACTATAACACATTTCAGTAGGCAAACAAATAAGTCCCAATGCTCGCCTTAATAAAATTGTCTTTACGCTCTATTTTTTCACGTAGATATCTTGCCTATAGGATTCCAAAATTAATAAGGTTTGCTAGTTCAAATGCGTGCTTTGTTGCTTATGTGTGGAGGTTAATATGAGCCTATGCTTGCTATTTATCTGAAAGTCCTATTTGCTTTTTGTGTGTCACCTAGATTTCACATTTTTAAGTAACATAGGTTGGTCTAGAACCATCCCAAATAGAGGTCCTAATACCTCCAGGGCCATAGGTAAGGGACGGGTAGTGCACGCATAGGGTACGGTTTAGAATCAATTAGTGCGCTTAAGTAATAACTTAAAGATAGTAATTGGGTAGTAAAGGAGATGATAGCCCGTGCGCTAATGCATGTCTTTCTTGTATAGAGCAACTTCCTCGAATATCAACACAGGGAGCCATGAGGAGAGGACTTCTAGGGATCGATCTATGGCTGTGTTCCGTGGTTTGGTAGAATAGACACTTCCAAGGATAGTCTACACACACAAACCCAATCTCGTTTTCATATTCATAGGATCAAACGTAAAGCAGTGCTCTCTTGGCAGAAGCCGGCCTATGGATAGAAAGAAAGATGTAGGAAAGGCAAATGAAAGAAGAAAGAAAAAATTGCTTTGGGAGTGTGAGATAAGCAGACGGGGAGTACGCAGCCAAAGAAAGCCGAGAAAACAAATAGGAAGAGCTTCCGAACCTGGTTGTCAGGACTTAGAGTGAAATTAGTTCTATTTTCAGGCAACCCCACCAATACTTAAGAGGGTAATAGACCCGCAAAGCAAAAGCATTTTTGCTAGATTGCGACAATTACGGACCCCTTAACTAGGTCTTTTACTAATACTAACTAATAGGCTTTCAGAAGCTTTTCCACACAAAAAAGGGAGGAAGTGCTTGCTGCCATTCAGTTCACTCGAAAGCGGGTGACCATTAAGGAAAGCGGCTGTTGGATATTTGGTTTTAACCGGTTGCCCCACCCCTTATAGTAAGTACTGGTGAGAGGTCAAAGGAATCAAGGAAGAATTTCTTCTGATATTGCGGTTACTCTTTCAGAATCTCATCCTGAGAGCTCTTCCTATTCCATACTATAAACATACACCTTTGACAAAGCCTTCTTGTAAATCAAGGCTAAGGCACGCTCGATGGGAAGAAGCTATGAACATCATGAGCTGCCCCGTAATAAAACCAGTTGTTGTTGATACCTTATTTTCGGTTCCTTCCTCCATAACCAAGAGATATTCCAACTCGTTGGATGAGTAGTTCCTCCCATTCCAATCAAGTATGTCCACCACCATAAATGCCAGAATTGGGTCGATGACCTAATTCTGGTAGATGTAAAGATTGCTCGAGAGGAGACAGGTAAGGTAGCAAGGACTGAAGCAGCCACACCAGCATCTATTTGAGAAAGTAGTAATAGAGCACACAAGGATAAAGGCCAGAGGAGCGTCCAATCAAATGCCTCGACCCTTTCTGACCTCTACCAACTGAGTGACGAATTGCATAACCCATCCAGTCCTCTATCGCATCGATTTGACGAATTCATTATATTGTGTAAAACCAGTGAAGGTGGTGGTGCTCAAATACCAAGTGGGTCTGGGGAGCACAAGTAGACTGACGAGGTGCGGGAGTGAAGTGATTCCCGAGTGGGAATGGCAAATGGAGTTTGACTACTATGCACATTCTATCAGCTTGGAATAGGTATAACAGAAAAGAGCTATCATTCAAGTCAACGCATAAGTTCTAGTACTGCATAACTTAAAAAAGTTATAAACAAAGTACCAAAGTGGTTGCGGGAACGATACGCTTTGGTTACCGGTGAAGGCTTCCAAAGGCGAACAGCTTTTCATACTAGTAGTTACCTTACGCTGCCATTTTTCCAATATTATTGAATAGCATGGACTGGGGCTAAGATAACTCAAGTAGGAGAGCCACGGTTCTCAAAGTAGAGGAGGAAGGGTGGGCAGCAGGTACCACGAGCCCTCTGTCCCACACATCTATCCAGAAGCAAGTGTAGTTCACCGGTTCCACCGAATGCTCCTATCTCTCGGCGAAACCAAGGGGATACTAACTGACAGCTGAGTCCTCTCCGAACCACAGGAGATAGTTGCCCATCATATGGCTTACCAACTTCACTTGCTACATGAAAGGATCTAAGTCCACCCAAATGATATTAAGCAAAATCCTAGTCTAGAAAGAATGGAAAAGTAAGGGATTTAAACATTTTATGCTTCCTCATCACCGTTTGGAAGGAGTACTTGCCGCTCTTAGAAGTAAAAGCTCTCGATACTATAATGCCATCATTTTTGTCGTGTACTTTTTCTCTCTTTCTAATTCTAAGGATTAAGTCTTCCGCTAACATAACAAAAAATAAAGGAAAGCGGGGAAGAGGACTAAGCTCTGTCCGAGAAGATCAGGTATTCAACTTCATTCATGCCGAGAGGCAAGAGGGGTAGCAGGAACTGGAACGCATTGAGTGATCCCCTTCTTCGACACTGATACCTAGAGATTACATATTGTGCCAACTCCCTTCTGCTGCCTCGCTCTACAACCGAATACTTTTCTTCGCACTGGTTGAATTACTTGGAACCTTAAGAACTTTTGGGGGTTGAAGGTACTCCTTTGGATAGTTTAACGCGACTAGCAGACTACGTCGTGCTCAATCAAATAATGGACACTAACTACGATTTCGATTGTCTCCCTTTACTTTTGCAGGTAATGGAAATGCTGAAGTTTGAGCTTGTGTTTTCCTGTCTTCTCCGCCTTGCCCATGAGAGGGAAACTTGAGTAATCAAAGCTACGCCCTCTTCCACTACTGACTATGAACAGTTGACATCTAATGGAATGTTTGTTTTCAGGCAGGTTTTCTTCTCCACCAACTCAGATGTCCGCTCGTCTGGAAAGTTGGCAGCAAGCACTTCCTCCCCTGTTTGTGTGGAAAAGCTTCTGAAAGCCTATTAGTTAGTATTAGTAAAAAACCTAGTTAAGGGGCCCGTAGTTGTCGCAATCGCTCATTGGTCTTCAAGGCGATCCGATCAGAAGATAAAGAAGATATACGAGAAGGTAAGGGGCGAAAGACTTTTTTAAATCCGGAGCTGACCCCAGAAGTTGGGTATTCCTTCTTAAGAGGTCCAACATCGTACCTTTCAGGAATAAATCCTATATCTCAGAGATGTCGTATTTCTTTGGATTAGTAGTAACGGAATACGTCTTATCCACGATCAGCACACGGGAAGGATCGTTGGCCGGTTGGGAAAAAATGAGTGTGTTCTTGGGCCATCATAGAAACATAGATAGGGTCGACGACGGGACAAAGAATGAAACTTTACGACAACTTTTTTGTTAGCTCTTCGACAGAACCAAGTCTTCCCTTGGCTGAAGAAGATCTAGGGGATCGCTCCGAGATCGAAAGAGCCTTGGATCAGAGAACCTTCCCCTTCAGATAGAAGAAGATGCCGATATTGTCATAGGTATTGATGCCTACTTCGCCAATCTGAACCACTTCGAGTCTAATTGGGTACAACATATTAAGAGGGCCCAGGCCTGTATAGGCCTTCAGCAAAGAATTGTGAACCGCCCTAACCATGTCGTCAACAAAAATATTCCAACAGTGATAATAAAAAATACCTGGGAATCAAAAAATTGAAAGGATAGGGGAGTCACAGCCCCCAACCAAGATCAATCAGGACTATATTTGCATTTGAATGATACCAATCGAGATGGCTTTTTCAGGGACTGGCCTCTTCCCTGAGGCAATCCCTGGGATTCAAAAGATAGAGAAAGAACTTTCTATGTCCTATGTCATCATCACTAACCATTACCCGTACCTTTGCATTTCTTGATCGGTCGCTTTGCACATAGATTTCTTGCAAGAGCCCACACTGGGCGGCATTCTCTTCAGTCTCCCGATGTAATTGTGTTATTTCAGTAGGCAAAAGGACAACTGGAATCTCATTGAGGTCAAGAAGCGCAGGAGCAGGACCCGCGCAAAAGGCTACTGAAGAGGCAAATGCTGGAAAAACAAAAGCAACCCAGAAAGGTATTCCTAAGCTTGGTTTGTTGGAGCAAGATGATTAGTCGTGTCCTTTGGACCCTTCGCCCGCCTACCACCAGTGGAAGCAAGCTAGCCCCCCTGAAATAGATTTCACAGAAAACCAGCTATATCCAATCTTGGTTGGCCTTTCATGTCTTGTTCCGAGTACGATCATAGCTTCATTCATTCGTTGAACCTTGGGGATCACCCGAATCGGCTATGTTAGTTAGCTTTGTTGCTATCAAGGCATAGCATTCTATGGACTCTTTCCCACGTCCAGAAATGATATGCCAACAAACACCTTTTCTCCTTAGCTAATCAAAGTCTTCTGATGGCAATAACTGTCTTTCCCATTAAAAGTAAAGCGGTGTTCTCTCTATGCAGGTAGAACCCTACTCCTAGGCTCATACTGACTTCATTTTTCACATTGAACGCTAAAGCAAGCCAATCTCAAAAAACGAAATCAGAAATGGATTCTTTTTATTTTACTAGCTTGACGGAAGCTATTGGAAGCACGCATTTCCACTTGCTTCAAGCTTTTCTTTCTAATTGCTATATTCCAGTAGTGATTCGATAAGGAATTCATGAGTGATTGACCATACTATGGAACTAGTCTACTGTTAAAGGTTGTACACCTCTTCCTCATGGATAGATGGTGCCATCGCGCTATACAAAATCCTCTGTTTACGATTCTCTCAAATACGAATTTTCTTTATCAACATGGTAGCTTCATCTCAAAGAATAAGTGGATCTTAATCTTAAAGTCGTGGATCTCCTAATTGCGGCTAGTTGCTTTCTACTTTCCTTATTAGTTTAGTGCCAACTCTACTAGGTATTGGTAGGGAGTCTTCTACAAGTCGCTTACTGGTCGATGACTCGATTTTGGAAGTAGTCGAGATGCCTTTGTAGCTATGCCGAAAGTGAGATCGTCTAGTTCTACCGGATGGGCATAGGACCTTTTAACAACTCCTATGTATTTTCTTCCTACTATCATGTAGTAATGGCATAAACGTCCCCTGCTGGAACCAGTCTTTATCCAATCCCTTTCTTGCCTCTTGAATCTTCGTATTTCCTAATACTTTCTCAGTAGCAGCTAGGTCCGAGATAGAATAGCTAACTGGATGCATACTCGTGTGATCAATCGATGGACGGGGGAATTGCGTGAATGATGAGACCGGCCTAACCTAAAGTCAAGGCTCTTCCCTCTCTTGATGATATAAAAGTAGTAGAGGCTTATGAAGGGAAAAAGGGTGCTCCTATGAGTGTAACCGACATTATAGAGCAGCTTGCGGGACAAAATTTGTGGCTGGAAGTGTTCAAGCATGTAATATTCATTCATAGTGGCAAGGAGGACCGTTCTGAAGACGGAGGGCCCTATGAAACCCAGAAAGAAAAAAAAAACCAATATAGCCTTCACCTCATAGAAAATCCTTTTTAGGAAGCTAGCGTCGGCTCTCGCTTCAATATACGTGTAGGGGGAAGCACCAATGAAAGTGAACCTTTTATTGTTTCCTTTTCTCTTCGAACCTATTAGAGAGCATCCAACGTAAAGCGGACTTTCATTCCCTTGTTTTGCCGTGGAACAACCCCTCCCCCCCCCCCCTCTCAAGCACCCCGCAACTCGCGCCAAAGGAGCTGAGAGCCACTTGACTCTAAAGAGAGGAGCTTCGAGTGATTGCTGCTATCTGGCTTGAGTTAGACAAGCAGAGAATGATCTTATGCCACCAGTGATCAACCTGTCTATCTAGTATCTAGTACTAGGACTAGTAGAGTAGAGGCACTACTGGGCGGGGCTTCCTCGATCACAGCTTCTCGTCAACTACACCTGAAAGCGATGCCCGAGTCAGGGCTAGTGGCAGGAGTGAAGTCCTAACATGGTAGCCGTACAAGAAACTTGAACCCTTGTATAGGTATGCAATTTTAGAGCCTTGTGTGCCCCTCACTGGAAGAGGGCGATGATGGAGGAGATGAGTGCACTTGAGAAGAATGATACATGGGAGATTGTTGATTTGCCTCCTGGAAAGAAGAGGCAGATCAAAATATGGTGCAGAAAAACCCAAATTGATATGAATGGAAGATGCCTCTGGAACTCGTTTTTCGCGGTAAGGATAGGTACGAAGTCACTCGACTGAAAGGAGAGGGAACAACCACAATGTTATACCCCAAAACTACACGGAGCCCTTCCGAATGACCTATAATATAGTCTACTAGTGGAATACCCTGCTATCTCCTACTTTAAATAGAGAAAATCCCTAGAATTCTCTGATGCTGGGGATTATGTCTAAAAAACTTCGTATTGCGATCTCTGCTGGCACCGCAACTTGGGTGAACTTCCATCACCAAGTGAGATGGTTGAAATTATTATTAATCGCTTCACCAGCAAAGCTACCTATAATGCCAACGAAGTACTTAGCATTCACCGCAGAAATTGGCAAAAATTAATTGGCGTTGCATCTATACCAATGAATTTTTAGCTTTTCCTTAGACCTCTTCTTTAGCACTGGCTTACTCAAAGTAAGCTGACCTAGCAGATGACTCTTAGTTAGACTAGTACGAACTATAGAAGGAGACAGGATTCAGCCTTTCCAGAGTGAGTGCCATACATTAGTGTAGCACACATGTCGTATCTAAAATGACTTCGAGCATCAGCCTTCACCACTGCTGCATGCTCTCTCCTTCTTCGGCACTTCCCTGTATGTCGAGCGCTTAAGTGTAGCTTGTGGTCACATCCAATTCTATTACAATCAACAACTTGGAGGTCCTGCAGAGCTTTCGGAAAAGGGTAGCCTTGTGTGTAAGCACATCAATGAACCGCGACGAACCCTCAGACGACCTATCTAAGATTAGGGGGGATCCTCAGCCTCATGAACATCGGATTGAAGTAATAAAATTATTGAATCATCAGAACTACTTCGATATATCTTTTTTACTTTTCTGCCATAGAGTCTTTGTGAACCCATACGACTTCCGTCTTCTATTTCTTGGTTCGTTAGGCCCGTGAGTGAGATTTCTGCTCATTGCAATCACCTCTGGGATTCTTCACACCTAGATAGTACAATAAGGGGTGGGGCAACTGGTTAAAACCAAATATCCAACAGTCTCTTTCCTTAATGGCTACCCGCTTTCGTGTGAACCGAACTCCGGCAGCGAATCTAGTTTCCAAATAAGTTAGAATCTTAGCGGAAGCTCTTCCTTTGACAACTATTCCTATGTCGGCTACTACCGAAATGACTCCCGCTAGAAAAACCGCCCCTTTCTCTCTTTTTACAGCCTCGTGGACGGACGAAAGAAGTGAGTTACAGAATGGGGCCCTCCTCCAAGAACAGGAATACCAAGACTCGGGATAAGCAAGGGTAAGGCATCTAAGAATAAGGCAGGTAGACCCGTACTCTAACTCTGCTCATCCAAACTGGGATTTTAAGCGTCTGGGTCCAACTAGGAAGTCTTACCATTGAATTATATTACATTCATGACCACATTGAATAGGCTATGAAAGGAATGGAATGGAATCTTTGCATGGATTCATTCCCCTTTTCTTCCTGACGATCGGTAATTCTTTCTAACAGCTCCATCTGCCCATCTGAGAACGACGCCTTTCACAACAATCGGAATTTGACCTCCTGTTCCTGTGAATTAAAGAAAGGATGAGGTCAATAAAAATATAGAGATGTTAATTAATCAAAGGTCCAACTGATCACCCTATCTAAGCAGTTTTCCCCTCTCCTCTACGGAAGTAATCTTTTAATCTATTTCAGTTCATGTGTCTGTCGCGCTTGGCAAGGGGGAAGGGGCAGCCGGAAAGGATAGTTCCTAAGGTTCTAGAAAATAATAAACAGGAGCGTGGGTACATACAAACCTGACGATTGGAAATCCCACCCTATTCTCAAACCTGGTGGCTCGGTTGATTGGCACTCCTGTAGGCTTATTTTGCATAAAAATTTTGGGGGTCCCAAGTCCTGCATCCACCAAGAACATTTCTTTCCTTAAGCGTAAAACTTCAGATTGTAAGGCGTTTCCACTACATAAGAAAAACTGGAATTAGGTCTTGGAAATGACCAACTCTAATATATGCTCATCATAAGCTTTTGTTTTCCTCCTCTTCGTGTTCTATTTATCAGAAGCATCCAGCAGCGTCACGCCAGTAGAAAGAGTGTTGCTACTAAGCTAAGCTGATGTTGGTGATAGTGTTGGTTATACTTGTCGATTTACAAGTATTGTTTTTATTTTTCTTCTTTTTTGGAAGCAAAGAATGTCGCGACGATTTCCCCTCTTAAAGAAAATCTCACCCAAGGTGTATATATCTATATGCTTTTTCATTTATCTAATTCTACTAAATGTAGGAGTATCGCTTGGATACCTCTTTATGGATGAACTTCAAAGGGTTGTCGCTCCATTTCATCATGCATCAGGGGGGGGGGATGTCTGGGTCTGAAGGAAACTTGGGGGGTAGCAGTAGAGGCCCCGGTTGGGCGTCCTTCGGTGTAGGCCTATTTGCGGATAATAGTAATTATTCAAATGACGAAGAGTTCGCCCAGCCAAACCCCCAAAATGCGCCCCCTAATGCAGTGGAGGCAGTCCTTCCAGAACCGGATCTTCTAGAATCGGATATGGATTCTGAGGGGTGCTGGCTTTCCCAACCGGACAAAACTTCTAGGGAATCTAATTTCTTTCGAACCCTCTATTATATTTATAAGCGGTTCATTTGAAACCTTTATCCGGTCAATGCGAGAAAGAGAAAAGTGATGTAAACATAAGAATGGAAGGTTTGTTTGTCAGCTGTCGGGCCAATGAAGCTCTCTTTTAGTTTTCTCGGGCACCAAGGAAGATTGCCTCCATGATCAGTGCCTGCTTCTCTTGGCGTAGTCCCTGGAGTCTTTCTTGTAGTTCTATCCAAGCCTATTACTTCTGTAACAACAAAAAGAAAGAATCGCGCTCAAGTGGTGGTTGACGAAATATCTAATCCTCCTTTCCCCTATCTGGTGTGGCCTTAGAGCTGTCGTTCCCCATTATCAACCATAGAAGGAGCATCTCAACCAACCTCGAATCCTTCTTTTTTTCCTCCGCCCCACTCAGCTCGAAGAAGTAGCTCTTTCAACTAATGATGAGAATCGGGCTTGTATATTTAGTATACTGCCTTGCCCACTCTAGTTTATTTGCTAGAGGGAGGATATGATTGTCGAGTCTCAGGGGGAAAGCTTCTCGGTGTCCAAGTGTCAAGTCCCGAAGGCTTGTGTCAATTCAAGATAGATTGAAGGGAGAATGCCGCCGATAAAGATGAGTTCTACCAGTCTCTCCTTTTTCTTATTCCATCAAAGGCCAGTTTTGGAGGCAGTTCTTCCAGAATCGGATATAGATTCTGTGAGGGGTGTCATCAAGTAGAGGTTACTTGTGCACCGCTTGGGGCAGGTTACCTTCCTCTGATGTCTCCAAGCCGGCCATAATAGAATAGATAGGCGAAGCAGTCAATAACAGTCTGTTCTCGCCTATCGATAGATAGTAGGTTGCCACCAAATCGCAGAACGGGAGCTCGTGTGGAACCTTTTATTTTGGCGTATACATACGATAGGCGAAGGAAAGAGCACCATAGTCGTTCAAAGAGCCCTTCTTTCTATTTTGTGCATGTTAAATATTGATTCTATGCCATCAAAGTGCTTGGAAAAGCTTCCCTTTTCAATTCCAGAAGTAAGCCAGGAGGTTGGCAGGAAAGGTGACTTTCTTTTCCTTTTCAACTTCTTCCTTTAGAACTTCCTATAAAGTGGAAGAGTAGGCCTTTGGCACCATAAAGGTGAGGATCGAAATTCGGAGAGTGAAGAGAGGAAGGGTCAATCACGTTTATTAGAAGTCAACAATAGAGTGGTTGTACCAGCAAAAAGTTATATACGTTTTATTGTAACATCTGCTGATGTACCTCATAGTTGGGATGTATTTTGGGCATAAATTCTGGGCCAAGTTATTTAGCGCAGCTGCGGTGAAGTAGGCACGGGTATCAACGTCTAAGCCCTACCCAAGAGAGAGAACGCAAGAATGACTCCCCCTACTTGATTCAAGTGATTTTGGCTTTCATATCCGTTTCTTGGAAGTTGATTACAAGAATAGAACTAAGTAATCATTTACCTACATAACTGAAATGGACAAAGGATCATACATCATTATGCACTGGAACACCTACACACTTATATTAAATACTAGTCTTTTGTTACGTGCGTTGCACATGAATTTAGTCTCCATAATTGCAAAACTTTAAAAGATCATATAACTATTATATTCAAAATTATATTTGAGTTATATATAAATTAAAAGTTGAAGTGTAAGTTCTTGAAAATAATAATTGTTAACCATGTTAAACTAACCCAATAAAGAAAGAAATTATGTCCCATAAAGGTTCTCTATAATCTCAGTAAATATATCCAACTTAAAAGCGTTGACACGGATAAAAACTTTTAATAAATTTTAAATACATTTTTGATTTGTATAAAAATTTATTTTTTGGGAGGTTTGATTTCTTGAACGACAATTTTTTATTTTTGGATAAATTTTTTGGCTTTGCCCATATTATTGTGCGTAAGGAGATAGTGCAAGGAGAATTAATATGTACAAAGTTGTAGACATAGAGGAACATTAGAAAGAGGAAAACGTACCAATTTTCGAAATTGTTGCGTGTTGGTTTTTGTCTCAAATTTGATTAGGACATATTTTATTTGGAACGGTAAAATTTAATGATTTTGAGTCCCAAGTAGTAGGACTTAAGTCATATATAGTTTAAATAAGAAAATATTTAATAATAAAAATTATAGTTAATTTCAAAATTATAAATATTAAGGAAATAAATAAATGGCTATTTTGTCTAGTGTGAACTCTATTTTAAAAGGGTAAAAAACGCTAACGACATTTCGCTAAGGGCCTTCGTGCTTTTAATATATTATTATTATTATTATTATAGATATAGATATAATTCTATGTTTCAATTTGCTTAAACCTTTTCAGGATACGAAGGTCAAATTTACTAAAAAAAATTTATGTGAAATTAGATATAAATTCTTTAAGTTTATTGAAATAAAGTTTACATATTTAAAAACTACATAAAAATACTATAAATTACAATAATTAACAATATAAAATATTTAAAAATAATTTTGCAAAAAAGATACTAAAAAAATCTTGTTTGATTCTCCAAAAAGTAATAAGTTCATATTTTTTTTTCGGAAACAGAGCGAGTATTTTATAAGACAAACGTTATCCTCAAGAATGGGATTCATCATAAAACAGTTTTTTGGTGTCTTATTTTGTGATTTTTTTTTTTTTTTGATAAACAGGGATAATATATATTAAACTTACGGAATATTGTCATTTACATCATTCAAAATAGAACAAGCCCTAAGGACATTGGCGTTGGTCGGCTGACAATACAGCATACATCAAAACTAATATTCTTAACAAGATAAACATGGTTCACCCTATCTGTTTCTAGATTATTTATAACAAAAGGGGGTGATGTAACTAATAGTTGATAAGCAGTTGCTTGATTGAGTGCATCTCGTTCCAGTTTATGTGCCACTTTGTTCCCTTCCGAAGTTATGGATGATCAATGGCTCCTTCAGGTGGTGGATTAACCACCTGCATGATTGGATGATAGAATTATGAGGAACGGAGTTTGAGTTCAGAAGCGTAATTACCTCAGTTGCATCCGTTTCCACGACCAAAGGTGTTAGTCTATGTGTTAGAGCTAATTTGAGACCTTCCTTGTGAGCTTCCAGTTCAACCTGTAATGGGGAGCTAGCTAGGACTGAGTTTTGGAAACCCAAAGTTCATTTGCCTATGTGATTCCTAAATACCCCTCCTAGCCCCTTAGGTTAATCCTTGAAAGCACCATAAATATTAAGTTTGAAGAAAGATTGTTGAGGTTTGTGCCATGCAACACTTATTGCATGGGAATGAACAGTTGCTTTTTCCTTATGAGTGAGAAGTTTGTATTCAATAGCTAGGTTTAAAGCATGTTTCAGATTATAAATTGTAGTTGAGTTTTTATGATTGTATTTATTTCTGTTTAGCCAAATACCCCAGAGAATAAAGGGATAAAGGTCATCCCAATTAACCTGTGGAGATTGACTGGGATTGCTTAGACTCTTTATCTTTTGAAGCCAATGGGTGTCATTATTTTGGGAGGACCTATCCAATCCACTCAAATTTCAAAAATTGAGAACAGCTTTGCAGTTTAAAAAGATATGAACTATGATTTCATTTTCTTTCTTACACACACAGGGCAAATAGGAACGATGTCAAGACCAATTATTTAGTAGCTAGTCTTATCTTGTGCAGTGATAAGATAAATAAATTAATAAATAAGTGGCTGACTCTTCTAGATGGCTTTCGTGACTTCTATAGAACGTAAAAGTACAAACTAAACATAAAATATAATTTAAAGGTCATACTAGCAATAATTGAAGTCAGTTCAAGGAGATCTAGATAATTTCTATTTTTTTATTTTATTTTTTTTATAATACTGCAGAACCATAACACATTCATGCATAGAACTTAAATGTTTAAACCTAACAGTTTAAAGGTCAAATTTCGCAACGATTAAATAAAAAGGTCCAAAGTCTCATACTCTTATTTCAATGACGGCATGCACCGATATACTCATATTTTATTCTGCATCAATTATATTGAGCCTGCCTAATTTTTTAGTGGGAAGGAGAAAAATATCTCACCTAATTTTAGACGATATATTAAAAGTACATATCGGCTTAAGCCTTCTACGATTCTAACTCAGCTGCATCTTCAATCGGACCGCGGGTTCTAATTAATCTAATTTGGTGTATTCTTGATTATCCAACATATACTATATTAACAAACGATAAGGGATTAAAAAAGTCATGGTTTCATCTATAGCGAAAGTACCAATCGTTTTTCATTTATTTCCGACGTTGAAGGATGTTGGTGCTAATTCCTTTTCTAATCATTGGCTTGATTTGGCAACTTGGTCAAAGCTCGAGTTTGATCAAGCTGGATCGATTCAACTCTGATAACTTGATAACTTGTATACTGCCTGCAAATTGAGGCTTGATCATGAACATGAACATGAGAGATTTGTATTGGTGAAAATTAGACTCGCCGTGTGGGTCTATTAAATAGCGACACGTGTCGGCAATGTTTGAAGAAAAGTGAAGAATGACATGTAAAGATGATATGTGAAACACCTCTGGGACCGAACATACCGTGCCTGTTAGCCTCGGAATCGATCAACATGAAATAACCCGGATAAGGCATGAGATTGACTCAACAGGCATGAGATTGACTCAACAGGTACGAGATTGACTCAACAGGCACGAGATTGACTTAACAGACACGGGATTGACTCATCCGTTACGGAATTAACTCATCAGTTATGGAATTAACTCATCAGTTACGAAATTAACTCATCAGTTTCGGAATTCCAGCATTTACATAGCTGTTACAAGTCTTTCAAAAGTAATGGATGAATTGAGTAAATACTCATAATGGACACATAATTCAAGGAGAATGGTTACTTAGATTTAGTCCTATAAATAGACTTACTTTTACCACTATGTGGGGGGAATCTAATTTTCTTCTCTACCATTCTATACATTGTAATTTATAGCATATTGCTCTCGAGTTAGCCATAGTTCGGCCCTACAAGCTCTGTTCGGCTCATTATCCTATCAAGGATTATTCAATAAGAATTCTTTTTTCTCTACTTTATTTTTATTATATTATCTGTCATTGAATTTATTTCCCACTTCTCTATCACGTTGTATTAACAAAATTTTATGTCTTTCGGATTGAATCGGTTGCTTGTGGCCCGTCACATAAAATTATTGCTTTGATCTTGAAAACTATTTTTTGGGTTAAACAAGATTGCTTTCTTGTATTTATGATCAAGCTAATACAAAAAGTTGCGAAATTATTCGTGATTACACATGTATTCTCTAATTTGAGAAACAAATATTGCGTAAACATTACTCCATGAAATGAACTTATATTCTAACTTTAAAAAGAAAAAAACAGTTTAAAATAAATCCAAAATTCCATATTACAATATCATTACCTTGGTCAAAAAATAATCAAATTACTCGAAAAGTAAACGAAATAGAAAAAGAACAAATAAAGTAAAGATTCATTCGAAAAAGAAGAAAAATAGATAGTACTCCGTCCGTGTAAACCTATTTCCTTTTTGGTCCGTTCCAAAAAGAATGACCTCTTTCTAAATTTGAAAGCAATTTAACTTAAACTTCCAATTCTACCCTTAATGAGAAGCTTTTATAACCATACAAATACTCTGGACCCCTTTTTGACTTGTTTAGGACCACAAATTCTAAAAGTATTTATTTTTTCTTAAACTTTTTGTCCAGTCAAACAGGTTCACATAAATTGGAACGGAAGGAGTAATAAATGCAGTATTGACTTGTGCAAAATAAGGAAAAAATAACTTGTCTTGACTTGCAGCTTAAGAGCTTTAGCTGACCTTTCAACCAATCACGGGCCACCTAGCAGGGCAGCAACCAACCTGTCCTCCCACTTACTTGACCTTCACACATTTCCTACACTCCCTACATTTATATCTACACACTCTAAATTTTCTCTTTTACTAATCTCTTTTTATATACTACTACCTCCGTTTCATATAGATGAGGTACTTTCCTTTTTAGTCTGTTCCAAAACAAATGATACATTTCTAAATTTGAAAATAATTCAACTTTAAACTCTTTATTTTACCTTTTTTGCCCTTAATGAGAAGCTTTTACAGCCACACAAATGACATGACCCCACGAACCTTTTACCCCTTAAGCTTTTAAGACCACAAATTTCAAAAGTCTTCTTCTTTTTTCTTAAACTCCGCGCCGAGTCAAACTATCTCAAATAATATGAAACGAAGGGAGTAGTACTTTCTTCGTTTAAGTAATATAATATAATTTGATATCAAATTTAAGAAAAGCAAGTACATTTAATTTTATATATTTTATAATATTTGTATAATTATAAAAAATTTTAAGCTTATACTCTTAAATATATCATAACATTTATGCTACTATAAAGACTTCACATTAAAAATAAGATGAGATATTTTTCAAATAGAAAAATGAATTACTCATTTAAAAGTAAATTGATTAACAAATATTCTCACTAAAATAAATAAAAAGGATAGTATATATTTTATTCTTATCAGTTTTTTCTTAAAAGAGTTGATATCTTTTAATATTTGAATGTTCTTCTACGTTAGTGATTTTAATATTTGAATATCCTTTTGGCTAGAAAAAAGTATTTTTGGTCAATAAAAAGCTTGGTCAAACACGATTAATAGAGTTATGGACTCTTCGACATTAAAAAACAAAGTGATTGCATCTCTTCTATTATTCACTTATTAAAATAAGAATAAAATAAACACTTTATTTTTTCATTTGCCTTTCTCTTTACCTGTAATCGCTCTACGATTGTAAACAAAATAAAATCTCTTTCCCCCTTTCTCTTTCTCTATCTTTTTCTCCAACTTTTTCATTTCAAACCTCTCTCTCCATTTAATGGAGCAATCTGAGAGCTCAACGACCCACGTTCATCAGCAGCATCAAGAGCACGAAGAAGAACCAAACGGGTCATCGAACACGACCCATCACTTAACGGTTCCACCCGGTTTGACACCAGAAGAATTCGATGAGCTAAAATCAAGTGTCACTGAGTTCCACACCTACCGAGTCAACTCAGCCACACAATGCTCTTCCCTACTCGCACAACGCATCCACGCGCCGCCGCACATCGTCTGGTCCGTCGTCCGCCGCTTCGACAAACCCCAGATATACAAACACTTCATCAAGAGCTGTTCCGTCGGAGAAAACTTCTCCATCGTCGTGGGTGCCACGCGTTACGTCAACGTCATCTCCGGTTTACCGGCGGATACGAGTACTGAGAGGCTTGATATTTTGGATGATGAAAAGTACGTTACGGGTTTCAGTATAATTGGTGGGGAACATAGGTTGAGGAATTACAGGTCAGTTACTACTGTACATGGATTCGATCAACAACTCGATGGGAAAATCTCGACCGTTGTTTTGGAATCTTACGTTGTTGATGTGCCTGAAGGGAATACTGAAGAAGACACTCGTCTTTTTGCTGATACTGTCGTCAAGTTGAATCTTCAGAAGTTGGGCTCCGTCGCTGAAGCTATTGCTCGTGGAGGCAACGGTGTCGTTTCAGATAATTGAAAAGACGATACAGCAAGGTTTATTTTTTCTTCATCTTAATTTTCTTTTTTCTTTACCATTTAGCTTTCTTTTCCGGGGTTTGGGTATTGGCTTTATTTCTGAATTTTTTTTCTTTGAAATTATCGAAAAGATGTATTATTTCTTAAAGGGTTCATGGAAACAAGTTTATTTTAGTCGATGTGATGTACAGAATCAAGAAATGTTAAGATGAAGATGTTGTATTCTGTAACTTTTTTATTTTGTGGAAAGATAAAAAATCCGTTTACTTTTTTCAATTAAAGTGTCGTTGAAGTGGAAATGGAAAGTTTTCTTTTTTACCAAGTTTCCATTTTAATCTACCTCAGCTTATTAATAACATTTTGCTAATCTACAGAATGTTATACACGTATACTAATATGGAGATGAAGGTTGATTGTTGAATATGTTGCATTGCTCTTTGTAGTGGAGATTCAACGTTTGCTTCCTAGTTTCCATATTAATTTAAATTTGCTTAATCACTTGCCTTTTTTACTTTACTTTGAAAAAAGAGTATGAATACAACGCCATTGCAAGATTCTGCGCATCATTGGATCTCTCTCAGTATTTTTGGGGGTGAAGTTCATAAATAGCAAGATTTATAAGTAATAGTTGAAAAATAGCCACAATTTAAAAAGTAATTGAAATTTTACTATTTTTTATGTAAAGATAAATCTGAACGAAAGCATTGTTGAAAATCTCCAGTATGTTATGCTGAAACTTTCCGTGTGCTGGAGTTCCAGTATAATATGCTGGAAGTTTATACACAGATGCTCAAATCTCCAGTATATTACTATATTATGCTGGAACTTTCCGTGTGCTGGAGATTCAGCATAATATGCTTGAAGTTCATACACATGTGCACCTGCACCAATCTCCAGTAAATTATGTTGGGACTTTTCGTGTTGCAGCAAAATAGTGGCTATTTTTTAATGACTTTGCAAATGCTGGCTATTTTTCAATTACCAATCCGAAAATAGGCTAGCCCGTGTGCTTTTTTCACGCACTCCCTCCGTTTTAATTTATGTGAACCTATTTCTTTTTTGGTCCGTTCAAAAAAGAATGACCCTTTCTAAATTTGGAAACAATTTAGCTTAAATTTACAATTCTACCCTTCATGATAAGCTTTTATAGCCACCCAAATACTCTACCCCCCCCCCCCCCCCTTTTGACTTGTTTAGGACCACCAATTCCAAAAGTCTTCATTTTTTCTAGGGAAATTACCAGCTATGTCCATTTATAAGTAGCTCATTACAAAAATTGGCCAATTGATAAAATATTACTAATATTAGCCAATTAGCTATTTGTAGCAAAAAATATTAAAGTTTTGCTTTGTTTTGAGGGTGTTATTAGAAAAGATTGGTCACAACTTAAGGAGCTTGAATCTCAGTTTTGGGATGATTTGGTGAAGTTTTGAGGTGGTTTGAATTGAAAATTTGAAGTAAAAGCTGAACATGAAAAAAAATGATATGTGTATCACACTGTGTATCATTTGTGTATCACATATATATCATATTTGTATCAATTGTGTATCACATGTATATCCATGTATACATGTGTGTGTGATACATGCGTGATACATGTGTCGCAAAAGACTTTTTTGAACTCGATTTAATTACGAATTTTGATACAAAACCAGTCCAAATTACCTCCAATCTTCCTCAAATTTTGTATATTGACTTATCTATATATTATCAATGAATTTCAACTATACCCATTGAAAAAGTTCCTTTTTTGTTTAGATTTTTGGAATATTGTATAGATTTTTTTATTTCATCACCTTATTTGCTACCCCGTCCATGAAATTTCCTTTCCGTCTTATATCTAATGTTGCTAATCACGCTTAAAAATATGGAAGGTGATTTTTGCATGTGATTCTTTGAGAGAAAGAACCCTATTATTTGATTTTTCAATTTTTGTTGGCTAGTTTTGGTAAGTCTATGACTAATGGCTAGATGTTGGTAAGTTGAGATTTATTTGGGATATTTGTTTAAGTTTCCCTTTTTTCTAAAACTTCGTGCCCAATCAAACTGGTTCACATAAATTGAAACGGAAGGAGTATTCTTGTGTATCGTTTTCAAAAGCCCAGAGACAAATATCCAAATTTGGCTTGCTATAATTAGTAAATTGCTATCCGCCATCTTGACGTAAGCAACTTCTACACAACGTCAGTAAAAAATAAATTTAAATTATCAACTCATGCAAAATTAACTATTGATAGTTGCTTATTATAATTTACATATTGTTACCTTGACACATCCGGATATATAAATAAGAGTAAATTTTGAAGAAATAGATAAAAAATTTCTTAATTATATGAAAAAAATACTTATTTTGGACCAAAATAAAAAGGTAAAAAAATCAATTATTATGAACGGGACGAAATACTATTTAACATCAAAAATATCAAAAGTTTTATAATCCAATTAAAAAAAAAATACCAAAAGTAGAGGGAGGTTGGAATCAGGGGAGGGAGTGGGTTGAAGAGTGGCAGTAGCAGTTTGGACAACTTTCATTTTGGAGGCTTATGTTAGTTAGGAATAAAGAATGGGGGAATCCCCATGCCCTTCCCTTGTTCCTTTGTCCTTTGCCTATTGGCATACTTGAAAAGACAGAGAGTATTAGATAGAGATAAGAGGGGTTTTACTTTTTCCTTTATGCATTTATTATCTTAAATTTATTGCTTGGTTAATCCGAATTTGACTTGACAACATCAATTGGTCGGTTAAAACTTCACCAAAAATGTTCTTTTCGTTTATTGGTTGGTTTAATTATAAAATGGGCACCTTACCTATCATATTCCATAATTGGTAGTAACACCCCCCCCTACTTTTCTTCTTTTTCATTTTTGTTTTTTGTTTTTTTGGGTTAGGTTTGTATTCAATTCAATTTATCTTGGCTCGGCTGGACGGCCACGCCTATATTTAAGAAAGCAAGTTAAAAAGGAGTAAACATCATCAATGCATGTAAGAATAATACTTTATAAAGGACCATCTCCCTTAGCAACCAATGAGAAATGACATATTAGGATTAATACATACTTTTCTCCAACTTGTAAGGAAGTCTCTTTGACATATTCTTACGTCATGGGAAAATTATACATATAAAAGCTTTTCCCAATCTTATTTAATACACACCTCTTCTTCGGAAAAGATTTGGTGTATAAAAGTTTTACAATGAAGTAGAAATGTCAAATTAAGGATTTTCAGACATGGGTAAGGCTTCTTTATTGAGCAGCATGTAAAAGCTATACTAAATCTGTGTCAACTTCCTTCATTAATTTTTTGACTCTAAACTTTTGTTATTCTTTTTTGCTTTGACTGTCATTATAAACACCTTGTTGACTTGACCATCATTAATATCGTGTTCTGTTTTGCAAAAAAAAAAAAAAATCATCCAGGCAAGAAGCAGATAGATTCCTATTTCTGGACAAGCTCTCACCTTTAATTCATTTTCTCTAATTATCTCCCCCTTTCTTCTTTTGGGGCTTCTTGGGCTCCCCTTTTCTAGATTCCCATTTCTGAGCGTGCATGTTCTTTTGTCTTCACTCTACATTCTAATGGGTTGTTTGGTATAATGGTGGAATATTTAGTTATCCCACTTTTTATATGGAATAACTAATCTCGATATTTCAGTGTAAAAGTTATTTCTGGTTCGTCAATACCTCAAATCAAACATAGAATAAAGTTAATTCTAAACTTTATTCCGGGATTATTATCCTGATCGCCTGTACCAGTTTAGTAGTAGTATTTTTCTCTAAAAGCTAGAGCTAACAAATTTTCAGGAATTGTTCTCTGTTATCTCTTCTGCTTTAATGGAAAAGGTCCCTTTTATTTATTTTAAATATCTATATATATAGTACTAATCCACATGGAACTGTCCCTACAGGGTATTGCCCCAATCTTTCAAGCTTCATGCACCAATTAAGTAATGACTAAAATTGGCTACTCTCAACCAATCAGGGGACACAGTTCAAGATGGTTATGTTATGGTGTGGGGTCTTTTTTGGTTAGTAGGGTTCAACATTGTAAATTAATGTGAGGCCTTGGGTGTGAGAGTTGCGCATTTCATTATTTCAAAGTTCAAATGTTATTGTATGTTAATGATTATTTCCCAATTTTATTTATTATTTTAACTTCAACATGAGATAAGAGGATTTGAAATTGAAAAGCTATTTGAAGAATAATTCAGTGAAATAGAACTATAGAAGTAATGATTCTCACTTGGTGAACTTAAACTTTTTTCCAAAATGAAATTCATGTCCAAGTATAACTTCAACTTCAAATACACTTTTCTTTAGTTTCAACTTCAAATTAAATTCAAAGCCACAGAAGCTACAGGAAGACATCAATCCTTCAAATTCAAGCCATGTGTTTACCTCGAAAATACGAGTAACAATTAAATTTGATTTGTGGTTTTAAAGATACGTGATTTAGTTCAATACCAATTAATAATCAAGAAGAGCAACATATAAATGAAAGAAATAAGTAAGACCAAACCAGTAGATAAGTCAGTCTCGACCTCGAGCCTAGAGACCTCGAGATGGATCAAGAACAATAAAGCAAGAATAATAAAGCTAAAGGACAATTCTGATGAACAATGAGCGAAAAGTAGAGAGTATATTCTTTGCGTATGATTAGATGATGTTTACAAATGATCAGGGTCCTCTTTATATAATATGGGACCCTAAATAAGGTACATTTCCATTTACAGTAAAGAATCTTATTGGGATAGCTATCTAACCGCCTAGTACGGATTCGTACAAATCTGTTCCGGGATGTACGCCATGATCTTAGGGACATGGAAAAATCTTGCTCATTCTGTTACAAATCCATAACGGCATTATTTCGGGGTTGAGCATACTCGGCTTCGACACTCATCGTACTTTGATCCTCGGGCATTGCACTCTGTCTTCGAGCTTGAGTCCGGTCCATCGGGCTCGAACTCGACCTTTCCTGAATTCGGGCTTAAGGTGACCCCTTGAACCCGGGAAATCGGGCATACCTGATTCCGATCGTATACAGATAGTCCCCGCGTTTCTTAGAGTAAGATGATAAGAAACGATTTGAACCTCGACTTTTCGGAGTCTCTAATGATGACGTTGTTCCCATGACGTAGGCGCTCGAAGTGACCGAATCGTCCCGTCCGTTCGTTTTCCCAAAACATTAAATGCATGCCAATAATAGTCGGCCACTTTGCGCTGCCGAACTGTCGCCGCTCATCTATAAATACGAGGCTCCTTCTACGAATTAAAAACTTTACTTCTTCATTAAATTTACTCTGATCACCTTTCCTCTTCATCTCTTTCTCTCATTATCTGCTTCCACCGCCCCTTTAAGTGTCAGAAAATGACAAACTCCCGGAAAACACAACGCTTCGCTACCATCTGCATTTCTTGGCTTAAAACTATGGCCAAAACTTCCAAAACAGTCCCCCAAAAAGAGAAGGCATCATCTTCTTCTTCTTCCCGGCCGGCCAAATCGGTGGCGCCGCCGGCTCTTCACGGAATCACTCCCGACCCTTGTGTGATAAAGAAAGATTTCAATATTGAAAATCCCCCCGATATCCCGGGCCGATGCGAACATGTATCTCGATATATTAGCTCGATATCGAAGAAGTACCTTAAGGCCATGAAGAAGGACTGCAGTTGGGGAGACGAGGTCGTGGTACAGATCTTAAACCCCGAGGAAAGCATCACTACTCACGTGGAGGGGTTCTTAAGTGTTTACACTTACCCTTTCACGCTGGGTCCCCTCGATCTGGTAGTGATCGATTTCTGCAAAAGGTACAAGGTTACCCTCGGCAGATCCATCCTTCCTTTTGGCGCATCGTGATTATGCTACGCTATTTCTCCAGTAAGGCCAAGGGATTAGAATTTACCCTCAACCATCTCATTCGGCTGTATCGGCCCCACCTGTTTCGAGAGCTCATCAAGCTGCAACGTCGATCAAAAGAGGCCTTCTTTGCTAGTAATGATAAAGATAAAGATCAATGCTGGATGAACTGGTTTATTAGAGTGAGGACCTCGGATGTCATCCCCAGGGAAAAAATTCCGTTCTCGGAGAGATGGAACTTTAATCGTAGGTGACGTTCTTTTCCAAATGCCTACTCATATTCCGCTTTCGTGTTTCGTAATGCCTTTACCTCTTCTACAGCTGTTGCTTGGATGCCTCACGCTATCCTTGACCTCGAGGACTGGGTCCAAAAGTTAGCTGCAACCTCCTCATACGACGAGCGCAAATGGCGCGATTTATCGAGGGGCAAATGGGAGGCCAAACACCATGGTAAGTTCTCTTATCAGATTTTTGATATTTTTCTTTTATTGGTGATGTCGTCTTACTCATGCTTATTTGTGCAGGCATTGTCTCTAAAATGAGGCCAGCCCCGCTCGGGGAAGGGACCGAGTCCCCGATTCCAAAATCGGGAAAAGACAACAAGAGAAAGAGGGCCTCGAAACCCAAAGATCCCCAAGATGAGGGGGCCCCTACTCGAAAGCCAATGAGGAAACTTATCCATGTGGATTTGGATTCAACCATCCAACATCTGAAAGATGAAGAGAACGAGGGCGAAGAGTCGGCGCTGGTGCCCCGAACTAGGAAACCAGTTGAGGCCGTCTAGTCCTCCGAACCTGAGACCTTGCCTTATGATGAAGGAACTCCGAAGAAAGACTCGGGCAAAGCCCTCGAGTCTCCAAAGATCGAGATCATTCCCCCTCCTTCAAAAAGTATGCCGGAGGGGGCAAGTGCTGAAGGGGGCCGAAGCTAATCAGAGCACCCTGAGTGAGGAGCTTGGGGCCGTGACAATGGGTCACTCACCTTCTCTACCATCTTACTCCGAGGAGGCAATAAAGGATGCTCGGGCTCTCGGAACGCCCGACCCGAGAAAGGTTCTCGAAGAAGATCCTTTTCAGGATTGTTTCACCGGGGTTGACGATGTTGTTGACCTTAATGATGAATCCACCCTCTTTGAAGAGGCTCAATGTCTCTTCTCTCGGGTAAACACTAACTTTTATTGTTGTAGTTTTCTTTTCCCTTCCCTTCTTTTGACTAACGTGTCTCCTGTTTCATGTGTAGGCCATCATCAAGTTCAGGGCCGAGCTGAGCCAATGTGAGGCCGAGCTCAGGAAGACTTCGGGTGAAGAGAAGGCCCTGAGGCTCCTTTGTAGCCAAAAGGAGGAGGAGCTCAAGGACCTTCGGGCTCACTTGGCCAAAGCTTGGAAAAACGAGGTCGAGCTAGATGAGCAGGTACCCGTGATTTTAACAGAGTATGGTCTTCTTGATCCTACTACAGAGGCTAACACTTCGATGTCTCAGTTGCAGTAAAAGTTGGAGATGGTTGGGCAGCTCCGGGGCGAGGTCGATCAGGTTAAGGCTAATTGCCACCGATGGAAAGAGAGCATTGATCGACTTGCTGCCGATAAAGAAGCTGTTCTAGCCCAATTGACCTCGACTGAAGCTCAACTCCGAGGCATTAAAGTGAAGAATCTGGCCCAGTCCAAGAAAATTGAGGAGCTAGAGGCAAAGCTTACTAGAGCTGAGGCTGAAGTTGAGATGACGAAGGCTACAACTGATAAGACCATTGCCGTATACTTAAGGGACGCCGAGGCTGTTTAAGCGGAGCTGAGGGAGGCCTCCGACTAGGAAAAATGTAGTAATGATTTGGCCAAGTGCCAGGCCCGGAGGGAGACTCTCGAAGAAATCCACGCCCGAGGGTTCGACCTCACTGAAGAAATAGCCCAAGCAAAGGCGCTGGAAACCGATGCCAGGTTTCTCGTTTCTTCCGATGATAAAGATGCCGTTAGTGGTTCTGAGGGCGGGGGAGATAAGGAAGGAGTCCCCAAGGAGGAGGAGGTTCCCGAAGATACAACTCCCGAGGATGTTGCTCCCGAGGATGTGGCCCCGAAATTGATTAGGCTCTTTTTTGTTTCTTTGTTTTTGTGTAAGGGCCCCTCGTGGGTGTTGTAAATATATTTTGTAAATAAATGCAAAGAATTCTTTTTCCTCGTCTCTGATTCGTACTGAATTTCGCATTTCTTTATTTTATAAAATTTTTTAATAACAACCCTTAGGTTTTTAGTGATCGGTGGGCGATCTTCTTCTCCGGAAGGTCACCGTTGCATCTCTTCTGCATTTCTTTTATAGAGGAGGACCAGAAGCACTCTAGTTTGGATCCGATTGTTATAGATTGGGTTATATTGTAAAGAAATTGCAGAATTCAAGTATAAAAACACCATTGTCCTACACCCTTGCTGCAATTTGTTTTTAATTTCTAGTTACCCAACTTCAAAAAGTAGAATTTTCAGCCTTTGTCCTCCACAAAAGGGAAAACGAAGAAGCATTATTTCTCTCTTTGTTGATGGGTATCCTCTTTAAGTTAGGTGTGAAAATTGCATGCTCGTTTCTATTTGAGGATACGCTGGATTTTTGGTGATTCAAAAGATTGCAGGGTGAAAAGATGTGCTCGTCTTTGTTGCTGACTGTATCACAAATGGTTCTAGTTTTTGTCTTGCATTTTCTTTCAACTTTTAGTTAAGTTTTATGAGACTTAGCAAAATGTTATTTGCGAAAGCATAATAAAAGTAGATTCTAATTTTGTATTCTGAATCCGTGGCTAATTTTTGTGGACTGAGTGGAGTTTTCTGGTAGAAGCTAATTGAGCATCGTTAGGTTGCTGAGGTAGATACTGGGTTTGGCTTCCATTGTGAAGGAGAACACTATTTTAGTTTTTTTTACTAGTCCACACGCTCAAAAGAGATGAGGTCATCCTTTGTGCCACATCAGCTTCTTGTGTCTAATAGACATTGTGTGAGTGGAGATCGAGTGCTCAATAGGTTATGGGTTCAGTTTAGGCGTCTAAGTAGAATATTCGGACAAGTTGAAGGGGCTATCTATGTATTCAGCCTTTTCCTCCCCAACTTAGACCAAATATTGTATTAGGACTCCAGTTGTTTAAATTTATGAGTTATATCTCATCTTGATAGCCGATTAGAGCTTTTATCACGAGTAGAACCGTGAAAATATCCCCCACAACCTAATTGTGCACGATAATGCTACTTTTATACTCCTTTCGTTTTAATTTATGTGAACCTATTTAAATATTTAAGAAAGTGTTAAGAGCTTGAAAGCTCTGTTATTGGTGAGAGAGATGAAGAAGAGAGAAGACAAAAGATAGAGGAAAAAGGAAGCTTCTGGAAAATGATTTTGTTATTTTCACTCACTCACTTTACAATACACTGTACATCCTTTCTATACAAAAATAACTAACTCCTTAATTACTAGTATTAGCACTAACTAACTATCTAATTTGTCAGTTCATATACAGCTCAGCATCCCTCAACACTCCCCCTCAAGCTATATGGTGTGAACAAGTTGACCACTCCTAGCTTGGATAACAAAAAATCATGCTGAGCTCGACCAAGATCTTTAGTTAAAATGTCTGCCAGTTGCAACTCTGATTTCACATGTGTCGTCTCTATCAATCCCTTTTGTATCTTTTCTCTAATGAAATGGCAACCAATTTCTATGTGCTTTGTCCGTTCATGATAAATTGGGTTCGCTGTAATCTGAAGGGCTGCTTTACTGTCGCAAAGCAACTTCACTAGCAGCTGGATCTACAGATCCAGTTCTCCAAACAGTCCTACTAGCCAAACCACTTCTGCAATTGCTGTTCCCATGCTTTTGTATTCATCTTCTGCTGAACTTCTTGATATAGTGCTCTGTTTCTTCGACTTCTATGAAAGTAAAGAATCTCCAATATTAACAATAAAACCACTGACTGATTTCATTGTCATAGGATAAGTAGCCCAATCAACATCACAAAATACTGTCAACTCATTAGACCGTCTAGAAGACAATAAGATCTCTAAACAGGTGCATTTTTAAGATATTTGACTACCCTTAAGGCTGCCTCAATGTGTGACTTCTCGGGTGAATGCATGAATTGGCTCAAGTTTTGTACTGCATAGGTTATGTCAGGCCTAGTCATAGTGAGGTATAGGAGCTTGCCCACCAGTTTTTGATTACTTGTGGCATCTTCTATTGCCTCATCTACCTCTGTAGTATCAGCTGCTGCAAGATCCTTGTCATATGCCACACTAGTGACTCTTTGATTAACTTCCAAGGGTGTACTTGCAGGCTTAGATCCTGCCAAGCCCAGGTCTGAGATTAAGTCTAAAGTAAACTTTCTTTGACAAACAAAAATCCCAGCTTTACTTCTAGCTATTTCAAGGCCAAGGAAATACTTCATCTCTCCTAGGTCCTTGATCTTGAAATGATGCTGAAGTAATTGATCTTGAAATGATGCTGAAGTAATGCCTTTGTGGCCTGAATAAGAGAGACATAAGAACCAGTGATCAGAAGATCACCCACATACACAAGGATGATCACAATATGGCCATCAATTTTCTTAGTGAAAAGAGAGTAATCATAGTGACTCTGGGAGAACCCAGAGGTCAAAAGAGCCTCAGACAATTTCAAATTCTACTGTCTTGATGCTTACTTCAGTCCATATAGGGACTTTTGTAATTTGCATACCTTGGACAACTCCCCCTGTCTAGCAAAACCTGGAGGCTGCACCATGTAAACATCTTCCACCAAATCTCCTTGCGAAAAAGCATTAATGACATCTATCTGGTGTGAATGCCAACCATACATAGCTGCCATGGATAAAACATCTCTGACTGTGATCATCTTCACTATAGGAAAAAAGGTCTCCTGGTAGTCCAATCCCTTCTGTTGTGTGTATCCTTTGGCCACCAAACGAGACTTATACCTTTCTACCTCTCCCTTAGCATTATATTTCACCTTGTACACCCACTTACATCTTATGGCCCTCTTACTAGCAGGTAAGTCTACCAAGGACCAAGTGTTATTATCAAGCAATGCTTGAACCTCCTGCTTCATTGCTGTGACCCGGTGTTCATTTTGTAGAGCCTCTGAATAGGAATTAGGTTCTTTGATGACAGAGTAATTGCAAACGGAATCAAGGTAGGATGCTGAAAGAGAGGTGTAAGACATGTAGTCAGACATAGGGTAAATGCAGGAAGCTGAAGTATGATCACTAGGTAGTGGACTATGCACAAAATCATTCAACCATCCAGGAGGTCTAAAAGTTCTGGCAGTTCTCCTGGGCTATGGGAGAGGAATATCAGGAAGATCATTATGTGATGTATGATCACTAGGTAGTGGACTATGCACAAAATAATTCAACCATCCAGGAGGTCTAAAAGTTCTGGCAGTTCTCCTGGGCTATGGGAGAGGAATATCAGGAAGATCATTATGTGATGTATGATCTGTTGCAGAATCGCTGGTGTGTGTGAAATGTCTAGGTGATGAGAGTACTGGACTGGGTGCTTCAGGAGTATCTTGTATACCAGGAAATGATTCTGGGCTAAATCTGGGTTCTCGAGAAGATGAGTTGAACTATAGTTGAATCATCTTGGGTAGGTAATGACTCTAAGAGTGGATCGGCATGTGGCATGGGTGCAGGACAAGCATGAACCATGTAGGCATTTGGTGTTTTAGATGTTTTGAAAGGAAAAACATCCTCCTTGAAAACAACATCTCTGCATATGAAGAATACCTTGCGTGAAAGGCTATATAACTTGTACCCCTTTTGTGTGCTAGAATATTCCATGTGTACTGCTGCTTCAGCTCTTGGACCAAACTTATCCCCGTTAGCTCCAGTGATTGTTGCATAGCATAGGCTGCCTATGACTCTCAAATGATTCAAGTTAGGTTGTCTGCCAAGGAAAACTTTAAATGGTGACTTGTTTCCCAATACTGGAGATGGTATCCTATTAATGAGATACACAACATTGACAGTACAAATACCCCAAAATCTCAAAGGCAACCCTGCTTGAAATCTAAGTGCTCTGGCCACTTCAAGGATATGCCTATGATTTTATTCAACCACCCCATTTTGTTGGGGAGTATGAACACAAGAGCTCTGGTGTATGATCCCTGCATTACTAAACAAAGCTTTGCAGAAGGAATTGAAAAACTCAGTCCCATTATCACTTCTAAAAACCTTTATTGATGCATTAAACTGAGTTTGTACAAGCAGTAAGAATTCCTTAAGAACAGTACTAACATCACTCTTCAGATGTATAAGGAATACCCATACCATTCTACTACAATCATCCACCAAAGTAAGAAAATACCTACAACCATCAAAAGTAGGAACCCTATAGGGATCCCAGACAACTGCATGTACCAAGCCAAATGGCTTTGCAGCTCTACTATTACTTATAGGAAAGGGAATTCTTGTCTGCTTAGCTAGAGGGCATACAATACAAGACTTAGTTTTATTCATGTTACTTCTAACTAAAGAAAGTTGTCTTAATATTCTTCCAGAGACATGTCCAAGCCTCTTGTGCCATAGCTCCTCCTCATCATGTACTGTTAGGAATACTGAAAGGACAAACAATGATGGCCTTTTATTCTTTGAGTGCTAGTGATACAGATCTTCTTCCATTCTGCCAATTCCCTTCACCTTCCCAGTGTGAAGGTTCTGCATTAGACAAAAGTTAGGATAGAATTCCATGAAGCATCTCAGCTCTCTTGTTAATTTTGCTACTGACAACAAATTAAACTTGAATTCAGGGACACATAACACATTATGAATGCTTCCTTGCAACAATTCAGAACTTCCTATGTGTGTAATGAGGACTATACTGCCATTGGGTAATAACACCTTCTGATTCTCACGTTTAGTAACTGTGGAGAGCATATCACTGTCTCCCACCATGTGATTTGTAGCACCACTATCTACAATCCATTTATCATTCCTATCGTTAGTAGGAGAGGGAGTAACAATACCTGCTGCATTAGCTGCTGCTTCTACTTCAGTATTGTTACCTTTGTTCAGCATCTTCAGGATTTGGTTATATTGTTCTTGGGTGAAGACCATAGGTGCTGGAATTGCATTCATATTTGTTGCACCTTGACCTACAACACCATCGTTCAACATTCCTTGACTCTGGTCATGTGTAGCAAAACCTTGGTTGCCACCAATAAAATTTGAACCACGATGCTCTTCACCAGAAAAACATCCATGATTGTAACCTTGATTGTAAATTCAAGGATTGTAGCCCCCAAGATAATGCTGGCCAGAGATGACATTAGAGTTTTGGTGCAGTTGTCTACCAAATGAGATCACATTATTGACAGATGCCCCATTCTTCTTTCTCCCTTTATAGTTCGGAGGGTATCCAACTTATTGGTAATAGTTTTCCTTGGCATGAACTTTTAACTTGCAATGTTCACAAAATAGATTGAAGTTCCTCTTTGGTTTCTGTTGTGCTCTTTTTGCACTCCATGGTGCTGTAATGTCATTCCCTTCTAATGTGGAATTGACCCCAGGTGTTGGTGTCAATTGACTCTCACTTTCAATAATAGTCGCATACGCTTGATTCAAGGTTGGTTTTGTCATTTTCATGAGAATTTGATGCCTCGTCTGGTCATATGAGTCATTCAACCCACTGAGAAATAGAAGCAAACATGCTGTAAGAAATGTTCTACATTCTACTTGGATTTTGAACATCCACAATTTGGAGATGGTACCATTGCATTATACTCTGCCCATAGCTCTTTCAGCCTCGTGAAATACATAGAAATAGAGTCTGCTCCTTGAGAAATTATTGCAATTTCCCGATGTAGCTGAAATATACACACTCTGTTCACTTTGTCAAAACGCTCCCGCAGATCTTCCCGTACGAGGTGTGCCTCAGAAGCATAGACAATTCGATTGAATAGATGTGGCGCAACTGTGTTCATTATCCATGAAAGGACAATTGCATTGCATGTTTTCCAGTGCTCATGAAAATCATCATCGAATAATTCCTTTCTACAAGTTCCGGTAACAAAACCTAATTTTCGTTTGGCTTGAAGTGCTATATGCATCGACCTTCGCCATAGTCCATAGTTCTCAGATCCTTTGAGCTGGATCATAATTAGAATTGAACCCGGAGTGTCTGATGGATGCACAAAGAGTGGATGTGTGTGGTCAATTTTAGCTTCATTTTCTATAGTTGCGACTCCTATTTCGTCTTCAATCTGCATTTTAGCTAAAATTGGGCAGAAACTCAAAACCCTAACTTTGCGATATGTGACTTTGGAACAATTTCTTCACAATTCTGCAGAAAATTGGAAATGCAATAAGCTTCGAGAATTAGGTGAGTTGTGAGCGAAATTCCGATTGATTCTCACAGCTCTGATACCATGTTAAGAGCTTGAAAGCTCTGTTAATGGTGAGAGAGATGAAGAAGAAAGAAGATGCAAGACAGAGGAAAAAGGAAGCTTCTGGAGAATGATTTTGTTATTTCCACTCACTCACTTTACAATATACTATACATCCTTTATATACAAAAATAACTAACTCCTTAATTACTAGTATTAACACTAACTAACTAACTAATTTGTCAGCTCATATACAGCTCAACATCTCTCAAAAGAAAGGAAGAAAGACTTTTAGATAAACATGTCATAATATTTGCGTGATTGTAAGACTTTTGAAACTTAATATTATAATATCTGTGTGACTATAAATATTTTTCATAAAGGATAAAATACATTTTAAATTAATTATTTTTAAATTTTAATAAGAATTTTTTTTGAAACAGATCAAAAATAATAAATTCACATAAAATTGAAATGGAGGAAGTATATGCCCTGCTCAGTCCTCCTCCAACACTCTCATAAACCTCAAGTAATTATCAAACCAATCCGCCAAAATTGTCTAAGTGGCTCTTTATATCTAGTGAAAGCTGATAACTGCTCTACCCTTTTAGTTATTTTTCTTTGGGATAATAGCACTTTTGGTCTCTCCCTTATTAGTACACTCTAAAAACTTTGTCAGTTATTTAGGATGCTTACACTTGTTCAAAGTATATATACCTAATACCACACCCTGTGCAAAAATTTCTAAATCATGAACACAGGAAAGTTTTATGCACGCGCCAAAAGAATCTACCAAAAAATCTACCAAGGAAAAGTTTCGATGAATAAAAAACCTTAAGGAGTGGTCAAAAAAGGTTTCGGATTGGGATACAAAGATGATTACAGAAAGAAGCAGTGAATTACGGATAGGGTGGGGATATCTTAATTTATCCTTTCTAGGATTTGTGTATGGTGTTGGCATGATGTGGGCACCAAAAGAATTTTTAAACATGTGATCTTAATTATGTTATAATATTTATGTCGTTATATAAGATTTTTAAAATTTGTGGTTTTAAATATTCTATAATATTTTTGTCGATATAAGATTTTTAAAACTCATGATTTTGAACATACCATAACATTTATATGAATATATATAAAACTTCTGATTACGGGTAAAATAAAAAATTTAAAATTAAAATTTTCCATATAAGAAAATATATATCATTTTTTTGTAAAATTGTTAAGAAATAGGGTCAGCAAACAATATTGGAGGAATAATAACTTTTCACCTAAAGTTTAGGTGAGGTATTGCGTTATGTTATGGATAGCGAAAACAAGTGTATCTTCTGAGCCACTGATCATTCGACTTTGCTGTCAAATCCTTTTCTCGAATATCTTTTAGTCTTAAATCATCGCTCCGTTTTAATTTAGATGAGGTAGTTTTATTCGATATGAAGTTAAAATTTTTTTTTTTTTTTTAAAACTTGTGATCTTAAAAGCTTAAGGGGTAAAAGCCATCACATTTATGTGATTATAAAAGCTTCTCATTAAGAGTAAAATAGGTAAAATGAAGAGTTTAAAGTTGAATTATTTCTAATTGTAAAAATGTGTCAATTTTTTAGAACGGACTAAAAAGGAAAGTACGTCATCTAATTTGAAACAGCGGGACTACCCAGGATACAAGAAAGAAATGGATTGGTCTATTTATTGAAGAAACTTTAAATATTGGCCCCAAAATGGAGAACGAGAGAACTTAATTGTGATGGTCTAGACCATGAGAATCACTAGCCACGACAAAGAAAATAAGTGGAAGAAAATGACACCCTCTTTCACGTGAGGTAAATGGTCGTTTTAGCTAGTGCTAATTATGCAACTTGCTAACTTGACAATATTTTGGATCAAATGTGTAATTCGAAACATTGAATCTGTCCTTCTCTGCAGATTATACCACTCAGCGCTTTCAAACACCACTTAGATATTGTTGTCAATTCTTCCACATGTTACCTTTATGCATAACCAACCAAACAATCAAAATGATCTGAAAATTGATTTTGCAAAATAAAGTATTTTCCATGAAATTCATTTCTCCTGATCAAACTAGTTAGAAAATGAATGCAATTCCCAGATAATTAAGTGGTCGAATTATAAAGGCCCATGCTGATGACTGACATATATCCTAAATCAATCATGATATGATGATAAAAGTTACAACTATGAGCTCTTTCTTATCTGAAAATTAAATACCACAGAGCAGTGGCATACGCAGAATTTTTCATAAGCGGTATCACTATTTTAAGAAGAGAGCAAACAAATAAATTATTGTAGCAATACCATATTAAAAAAAAAAAATTTGAATCATATTAATAATATACAACGCAAGTATATCATTGAACTCTTTATGATGAGCTTTCATTTTTTGAAATGTATTCAAAATAACATTAGAAATAATACTAAATTTTGTTAATTTTTTATTGAAGGCATTAAAAAATTCATTATTTATTTGATTTCGTAAATCATTCTTAACTTCATAACGGAGAAAAGAGATAAAAAAGAAAGGAAGGAAAAAGTTCAGCAACTTATTAAAATGGATGAAAAGAAGCAGTAGCATTCTTACATAAATACAAAAGGCACAAAACTTCTAAAACAAGGAAATGAAGCTACCGAGATTCGAACCTTGGTTTTCCTTAGAAAAACAACATGCTTGACCAAAAGAACTGCCTAACTTTTGTTCCCAGTGGTGTCACTGTACTATATTTATTCGTTTTTTAATTATATATATATTTAATAAAAATTTTCGACGAAGCGGTGCCACGTGACACCGCTTGATCTAAGGTAAATTCACCCCTGCCACAGAGAAAAGCTAAAGAAAAGAAGTAATAAGAAGTTTTAAGATTATAATCATATAGTAGCTTTTAAACATGGAAAAGTAAAACTGCAAGAACAATTATTGTCTGGTCAAAGAATTTTTTTTCTTCTTTTTTCTCTCCTTTACAGAAATTTCACAACATATCAAGAACGGGCTATTAGGACTCTAAGGATTTATCTAATATTTATAATTATCTCATGTATGTGATAGACTCTTAATACTTATCTTTGTAGTTAGTGGTGGCAAAATGGTTAAAGAAAAACAGTTAATCACCAAAATTATCCACTAAAAAATGGGTTGGATAATGAATTTTTTAAAATGGTTCAAATATGGATAAGAACCATATTATCCATTTAGAAAATGGATAACCAATGGGTAACTAATGAGTTTAACTTTTACATTTGTAAAGCCTCAAATTGGGGGTTCCTCAAGTTTGGGAGACTAGAAATTCTCCCAAAAGTGATCATATTCAAGAAGTCATAGATAGTATGGTTACCCATATTATCCGCCGGTTAACCCATTTTTTATCCGTATTAAATATGGATCGGATCGGATAATTTACCCATTTTTCATTATCCGTATCCGACCCGACCCGCCCGTTTGCCACTCCTACTTGTAGGTGATATATTTATCATTATGTATGTATCACATCCTATAAATACAAGTAATACTGGGTCTCTATGTGTCGAGCCATTTAGTAAAATCTATCATGGTATCAGATTAGCCAACAAAATTCTCTCTAATTCCTTCTTCTAAGCAGCCACCAAACACATCATATACTTGTATGGGCTAAAAGTTGTCACAATTATATGTAAGCCTAATCAATATTAACAAAACCTTCTAAGGCCGCCACGTGTCACCAATTTGATTTCAACAGAGGATGAAGGCGAGGTCGAATACTAAATGGAGGACGAAGGCGAGGTCGAGTACTTAACAAAGGTCGAAGATGAGGACAAGTACTCTCTTTAACAGCGTAGTAACGGCTAGTTTTAGAAATAAGACCTTATAGAGAATATTCCAGTGAATATTAATTCCTCCCATCTGTACTATTAGGGTTTTGTGGTCCATGTGCCCTTATAAATAGAAAGATATGTAGCTAAAGGGAGAGCAAATACTCATTGTGAAAAATAACACATTGACATTCTCTAAATATTCTTGATTTATCATACACATACAAAGTATACATTTTCTTGAGATCTTTACCTATCTTTTCTCCCACAATCCAAGGACGATCCGAATATTCAAAGTTTTATCATTGTCAGAAGGAATATAAAAGAATTTTACCCTTTTCGGGTGACTCACATGCATTTACTTACATAAATGCCATTCAGTATTATTTACTGCTATTCAATGCTACCTTATATATTCTTGGATCATTGGATATCACATTATTGCTATCTTTTATTGGTGCTAAAATAGTATCCGTGATATCTCGCTACAAAACCAGTTAGTACATCTTTTGGGTATTAATATGGCTAAGATTAACTCTATTTTATTATAAAAATCTGATTGTTTAAAACTAGATCTAAATTTTGGGTCAAACAATACCATAATCAACATTGTTGGACTTTTCTTTCAAACCTTTCCCACACGTCCAGTGATATTTCCCACACCAATTTTCTTTACTATGACTTCATCTCACCCTATACTTCTATTCCTTTATCTAAATCTGATGACAATATTCCATCCTCAAGCCTTACTATTGCTTTCTCACCTCCCCCTTTATCGTTTCCTCCTCTAACGTCTTTACTTTCTTCCATGGCATCATCAATATCAAGCAACTTCTCATCTCCTAGCTTGCTGCCAAGTCCTACTGCTGCTACTACACCACCTATATTTCCATATGTTGGTTCGTTGGACTCAACTTCTGCTTGAAATTTTCACTCTATTGCTGCACTAGCATCGCCTAATGTCACAAATCTGGTAACAATTAAGTTACAGGCTGTTGAAAATTATCTCATATGGCATACACAGTTCACTTCCCTTCTCATATCTCATGATTTGATTAGATTCGTTAATGGTTCTATCCCTGCTCCACCTCCGCTTATTTGTGATACTATTGGTTTGCAACAACCGAATCCAAGCTACCGCTCGTGTGTTCGAATTGATCAAAGCATCCATTTTTGGATCATTGCGACCTTGTCTCATGAAGTTCTTGTCGACGTCCAAATTTTACCTTTTTCTCGCGATCTTTGGCTTTCTTTATATCGTAGATATATGAATGCTAGTCAAGCTAAAGCTATTGAACTTAAGAGACAACTCACGACTATGAAGAAGATGATGGTATGCTAGAAACCCTTGGTTGTAGTCATATTTTGCACTCTAATTACTGTATTTTACGTGTCTTTGAGCTTAAATGATGGGGATTTGAACTTAATATGTGTTTTATGCCTTGCAGAAACTGATTCCGAGTGAGAAGCAAGTTTTGAGCTAATATGAACAATTTGAAGCTTTGAAGTCTATGTAAAAGACCAAGGAATTAAACCGGGATCATGATCGGGGGTCGAGGACCAAGTTTGGATAATAAAAATTGAGAAAAAAGAAATACTCTATAAAGATAACACTGTTGCGCCGCATGGGCCGGTGTAGTTGTTTTAATTTCTACTATCCATCAGAAACTTGCTCTCTAAACTTCCCCAGTGCCACGTCGCATGGCACACCTCATGGGGTGGCGCACCCGTACAAATTTCTCAAAGTATTTTTCTATTTCAGTTTGAAAATGTAGTTCTATCCGGGCCCGTTCCTATATGATATTAATACACCAAAAATATATTTTTAAAGGGACTTTTGACCTTGGGAGATTTTAGAGAGAATTTGAGGCTTCAAGACACAAGATTTCATCTTCCTTCTACCAATTCAATATGCGAGTTTGGATTGTAACGTTGGATTAATGTTTTGTTATTCTTTAACTCTATCTATGATGACTTTGTCCATAACTATGGAGTAGTTTATCTTAGGGTTTGACATGATTTGGTGACTTGGGTGTTGTTTATAGATTTGACTACTGTTTAATTGCTTGAATTTATTGGAGGAGATTTAATATTAATTGTGATTTTATTTTTTATAGTGTTTAATCGGAAGAGAAACATCTTATTGAATATTATTGCAGCTGTTGATATCCAATTTTGCCCTCATATTTTATATATATATATATATATATATATATATATATATATATATATATATATATATATATATATATGTGGTCAAATATCATTTTTTGCATCATCACCAATTTACAAGAGTCATATATGTATTTTCTATAATTTTTCATAATTGTTAAGGATTTAAAATTGAGTTTCTTGCATTTAAATTGTTCAAATATTCATTAATTACACTTTCAAATTATTTTGTGATGACTTAATCATCCAAATTTATTATTTGCACTCACGTATATGTTTTATAATATTTTTACTTTATTTTATATAATTACATTTATATTGTTTTAGTTATTTATACAATTTTGCAACAATAACATATGTTCTATACATAATTGCATTATTTACATTGTTATACTAAAATAGCATTTTTTATATTTTTATAATGTTGGGCTATTATCCTTTTAATGCATAAGTAATATTTTTATTCTTTATAAATTATTTTTCTATAAATTATTTTAAACAATTTTTGCATATTTAATTTTATAGCCCAATCCTAAGCTAATTTCAGACCAAACTACAGGCCCAAACATTTAGCCCACTTCATTTAAACCCTCAACTGCCCAACCAAACGACCCATCTCCTAACCCGTCCCATCTTTCTTAAATCCTGGCCGTTGATCTAAGATGTTCAACGGCCCATAATAGCCGCACCGTTTTTAACTACCCACCCCCAAACTCTAATCCGCACTTGTCTCTCCACAGCCGCCCTCACTTGCTCTCTTCTCCCTCAGAGACCAAACCCTAGCTGACCTAAAAGATCACCCATTGCCCTTTCTTGTATATCACATGCGGATTCCACTTACCTTCTCTGCTATTATCATTCATTTATGATAACTTTTGTTACCATTATACTTATGGAAAGTTCGATTCTCATAGATTTCGCTTTGATTCTATAGTCTTGGTGCGATTGTGGTTCTATATACTTAGGAAGAGAAAAATTTCTCTTGGTTATAGCTTATCTCCGGTGATTCTATCGTGATTAGGGCTTGTGAGCGATTTGCCCCTAAATTCGACTCCAACTAGGGTTCAGAGTTCTTACTTTCTCTGTTATTTTGAGTATGCATGTGATATATTCTTTCCTTCTTTGTGTTTGATTGATAATTTTCCATGTTTGTCTGCTCAATTTGAACACTATATAAACCCCTTCCCCGTTCCCTTTCTAGGTCTTAACGATTATTACTTAACTATTGCTATTACTCTCTTACTCTCACTCATTCAGCTATTCTAAACTTGAGACCTTGGTCGGCTGAAAGTCAAGGCCACTAGAATTTGATTGTTGCTCTTTTCTCAGTGCGAGCACTGCCCGAGGTTCACTTGAAACCCTTGGAAACTCTGACGCACTGGAATTTTGGGGTTCTGCTGCTTTTTTTTGCTATTGACGATTGGAGTACTGCTGAGATTGATTCTTCTTATTTTCTTGTTTGTTAATTTTGCAATCGATAAGTCTCTTGGCCTTAGAAATTCCATTCTCTTTCGTTCGTATTTATGCTTTGTGCTGCTGAAACTTCTATGAATCAATGTCCTACTGTTCCATCTTGTTTGCAGCTTTATTTTCTTTGAAGTATTCTTGTGACTCTGAACTTTTATAGTACCTGAACTTCTTTAATTCTAATCCTCCTTTTGGTTCTCTTAAGCATGTTTGGCCTAATATGTTTGTGTGCACGTGAATTCGCATGCCTGGTGTTATCCTGGTTTAATCACTCTACTTGCTTCAGATTTCTTGTAGTAAACTGACCTATGCCCAGAACTTGTCTTTCTGTGATCCCTGCCAATATGTCATATAATCCCGTCTCTATGTCTTAAGGGGAATTGTTGTTAGTAGGCTTTAGAGTTATTTAATTAATTTCCATGTGTAGTTCATTAATTTGTGTGGTTAAGTTGTTCATCTGCAATTCCTGGGTAAGTGAGTCCTCCATTGAGGCCTAATATGGGTCCGTGTATAAGTTTGAGTCGTGCAATTAATACACCCTAATGTTTTGGGGTCTACCTGGATCTGGGTTTGTTATTTGTGTAAAGAATAAGCTTACTGAAGGCCTCGACGTTGCTGGGTTATTCTCCCTTGGGCCTGCTCTGTTTATTAGGTCTGTACTCGTTTTAGTTTGTAATATTTGAGCATGTATTCTTCTATTTTGGGCCTGTAATAATTTGTAAACAAATAACTGGGGAGTTAGTGATATTGGGGGGAATGAGTGTGCTCTATTCTTGCTTAAAAGGGTAGAAAACATGCGTATAGGGTCTAAATGTTTTATTTGCTATCTTGTTTGACATGCTCTATTTCTATACACTGATAGAAAGCATGCCTATAGGAACCCAATAACTTCACTTACTCAACTTGTTCTAATCCTGTACACTGTTAGAAAACATGCCATAAAGAATCTGAGTGCTCCACTTGCTCACATGCTCCACTTCTATACGCTATTAGATAACATTCCTATAAGATTCAAACATCATTGGTTATTTGCTCAATTTGCTCTATTGCTATGTGTTGTTAGATATCATGCCTATAGGATCACGTTAAGTAATTGAGACTTTCTTCCATTGATACTAACCTAGATACCATGTCTATAGGACCTTAATTGATTTATTAAACTACCGTTGTTGCTATTCTTATCACACTGTCCGCCTAGAAAACATGCTTATGGGGATAAACAAAACGAGTACGTGTTCAAATACCAACTATTTAGAGAGCATGCCTATAGGATCAAACACGAATAATTCTGAGCACCTAATGGTATCACTGCCCAAGCGCAAATCACCTAGAGATCATGGCTATAGGCCTCTAATAAGGATTATAATCAGCAGCTTCGACAATTCGTCTAGAGGTACTATCTATGAGATTTCGTTAAGTCATTCAATCATATAAAAACCATGTCTATAGGCCTTAAACAACTCCAGTGCATTTCGACCCCAAACCTGTCTACAGCCACTTACTGCATATTCTGGAAATTGTTTCGCGTGCAATTTGATGTTTATGTGTGGAGGCCAACTCGATCCATTTTTGACCTTATGTGAAGTCCTTTATGTTTTGAATGCGTGCCTAGTTTTATCATTTTGAGCATCCTAAAAAGAGTCTAGAACCACCCAAATAGTAGGTCTAAAGCCTCCTGGATCATAGGCACATGACGGGTGGCGATCTAGAATTGAACTAGAGGGCTTTAAGTAAACAACTTTAACATAGTAATCTGGTAGCAGGAGATGGTAGTCTGTGCCCGCTGAATAATATGAGCAACCCTTACCTTAAGGAAGTTGCAAAATATTATTTATGTTGCACGAGTGATCCTTTAGGCTAAAAAACTTAGGACCCCCTCCTTTATATGCTTATTGTTCACACTTAGTCATCGAATATAGAGTAATTAAGTTGTACGCTGCAACCTCTAAAGACTTGTATTGATTATCTATATAGTTTAATTATTTCCCGATTTTCTTTGCACCTGTCATAATAGAACCTTTAAATTCCTTATCTTCCCTCACTTATTTGATCACTTAGGACAATTGTAATCCGATAATCTCACATATTTTAAACTTTGGCTGGGACCACAGTTGTTGACCTCGAAGAGTTCCTAACACATTCTCTTTGACGTAATTTGAGCCCTTACCCGATCTTTGGTGACCTTGACTAGTTAAAATAGTGTTATTTGCAAATAGTTGCCCTAACGCACCTTAAAATAATTAGGTGGTGACTCTTCTCTTTTAATACCAATTTTAAAGAGTTGTCACATGTCGAAACCCACTTTTGCGAGACAACGGGGTGAGACATCAGTAGGCTTCAGAGTTGTTTAAATAATTGCCATGTGTAGTTCATTAATTTGTGTGGTTAAGTTGTTCATCTGCAATTCCTGGGTAAGTGAGTCCTCCATTCAGGCCTAATATGGGTCCGTGTATAAGTTTGAGCCGTGCAATTAGTACACTCTAATGTTTTGGGGTATGCCTGGATATAGGTTTGCTATTTGTGTGAATAATAAGCTAACTGAAGGCCTCGACGTTGCTGGCTTATTCTCCCTTGGGCCTGATCTATTTATAAGGCATGTACTCGTTTGAGTTTGTAATATTTGAGAATGTATTCTTTTAGTTTGGGCCTGTAATAATTTGTAAACAAACAATTGGGGAGTTAGTGATATTGGTGGGAACATGTGTACTCTATTATTGCATAAAAGGGTACAAAACATGCCTATTTGCTATCTTTAACATGCTCTATTTCTATACACTAATCGAAAGCATGCCTATAGGAACCTATGAACTTCACTTGCTCAACATGTTCGATTCCTGTACACTATTAGAAAACATGCCTATAAGAATCTGAGTACTTCACTTGTTCACATGCTCCACTTCTATACGCTATTAGATAGAATGCCTATAGGATCCAAACATCATTGGTTATTTGCTCAATTTGCTCTATTGCTATGTGTTGTTAGGTATCATGCCTGTAGGATCGCGTTAAGTAATTGAGACTTGCTTCCATTGATACTTATCTAGATACCATGTCTATAGGACCTTAATTGATTAATTAAACTACCGTTGTTGCTATTCTTATCACATTGCCTTCCTAGAAAATATGCCTATAGGGATAAACAAAATGAGTACGTGTTCGAATACTAACTGTTTAGAGAGCATGCCTATAGGATCAAAGACAAATAAATCTGAGCTCTCAATGGTATTGATGTCGCCCAAACTCATACCACAAATATAGGTAGTGAGGCGGTCGAAGCAATAATAAAAACCCAACGCAAGTCGGTGTCGAATCCGTAGGGAGTTAGAAATAGGATTAGGTATACACCTAGTGTAATTGTACAATCTGCCTCAAATTGCACTTCCACATTCTTTTTTGTTGTTTCTATTTCTACTTTATGCTATTGATTGCAATTATAAAACTAGGAGACAATATTTTTGGTTTTGGTTGTTTTTCAAGTGATAAAGGATCTAGGGTCGTGACTTCTACCTAGGTTGTTACCTAACGGGTTGTAAACTCTAGGGCAAGTTTGATTAGTCGGGGATGTAATATAGCAATAACACGCAATTACCCACTCTATGCCTCTCAGTAGTTTGAGTGATCTTGCCCAATTTGCCTTTTTCAAGTCCAAATGGGTATTGCATAAATCAAGTGATATATGCTCAAGCCGGGTCTTACTATCTCTAGTTTTGACCCTTTAATTGGGGCTATCAATTTCTTGAGTTCATATAGATTTCTTGTTAGCCAAGTTTTCCTAGACTTTAGTCTCTCTTTCTCAAGTAGAGATTAAGTCGTATAGGCATGAATCAATGTTTGCAACAACTAATTCTAGAATACAAGCATGAACAAGGCTAAATATCACTGACCCAATCACAAACAAGCCCTAAATCAAACACCCATTAAGTACCCACACTAGGGTTGGGCCACAACCCTAGCTAGAAATTTAGATACTCATGAAAATTGAATAAATACAAGAATAAATTAAGATAGAATGCATAATAATTGATTGGAGAAAGAAAATCTAATGTTTAGAAGTTAATGTAGTACAAAATTACTCAAAACAACAAAGAAAACAGGCCAGGTGCTCTTAACAAAACTTCACTTAACCTAAAAATGACAAAAAGTTCTTTTTATACTAAGTTAAAAATATCTGATAAAAATGTCCCTACGAAGGTTATGCGGCCACATAATTCTGGTGCAGTCCGCACAATGAGCTGCTATGGACGCACAATTATGCGGTCCGCATTCCTGGAACTTGGGGCTTGGTACTTTGAGGCTTCTGCAGTCCGCATAAAAATGAGTGCGTCCGCACATCTGATTTTGCGGCTGCACAAAAATGATGCGATCTGCACTCCTTGACTTTGAACTTGAACCCAGCTCTCTGATTCTTCACTTCTGCGCACCGCATAATAATGAGTGCGTCCGCACTTGACTTCCTGTGGCCGCACAATTTCGGTGCGGTCCGCATGCTTCAGCTGGTCCAAAGTCTAGCCCTCTGAATCTCCTCTGCTGCGGCCGCACTGTTGGCCTTTTTGCCTTGTTTTGGTTCTTGTTCACTTTTGACTCCTTTATGAGTTGATTTTGACTTCTTTGGCTCATTTCCCAATATTCCTGTACAGAAGCACATTTCATTAGTTCTTGGGAATACCTTTAAGAATTTTTGAGCTAAAACGCAAGTAAAAGAGAGCAAATAAGCGGTCAAAATACCTACTTATCAACTCCCCCAAACATAAACTTTTGCTTGTCCTCAATCAATTAAGGCAATTCCCACCTCCTCTAGAAAAAGGGATATTTCAGCTGGCCTAAGGTGAATCAATCACGCATCAATTGGGACCAACAATAACCCACAACACATATAAATTATGAACAACACAATGATTTGACTTTTTGAGTACCATAGTTCTAACATGACACTAGAGCATCAAGAGTTGATTCTATTCATCAAGGAAGTTCACTCTTTTACGTAGGTCATTGTTGATCCAAAACTCCTCCTTCTCTACTTTCCATTAGTAAATCTCACTTTAGAATGAAACACTCAAAGCAAGAATTGTGAAAAGTTCACTCATCTCTCTCAAAAGAACGTCACAAGTCCGGCTTTAAGTACCATAAGCTTGCCCCTTATGTAAATCACCACTAATGTAAGCTCACTCAACTTGAAATCATGTAGGGCTTTTGCGGGATGTAATGAAGGCTTTTGGACCAAGGTAGGACTTGTTGGAATAGAATGGTTTTATCTTTTCTTAAGCACCCCATTTTCTCTTTTCGGCTCATACTTTCTCGACTCTTTGAGTCATTTTCTTCTTCCTCGGGGGGAACTAGAGAGACGTAACGTCACTCTTTCTTGAGCATGACATTCATTTTCTCCTTTTCTATTTACTCCATGACTTTCATCATTGTTTTCTTTGAATCCCTTCAACTTTCTACCGTATTCACTTTCTCTTTGGAATTTTTCTTTTTGTCTTTCTTTCTTTTCTTTGCCTTCCCTTTTTTTTTCATTTCTTTCTCTTCTTTGTACCTTTTATCACTTTCAAACTCCTTGTATCTCCCCAAACTTATATTTTTGCCAATTGTTTCTCAAGAATGCTAAGGAAAGACCGAGTGCCAAGAGAGGCTCATTACAAAACGGATAAAGGCTTGTAACGTGGTTATTGAAAGAAACAGGGCTTTGGCTCAAAGGGGTTGACTAGGAATATCACATTGGTAGGCTATTGAATATTTCAAATTTCAAATTGGATCAAGGAGATCTGATCGCTGCCAACTCGACACTACACCAAGGTAGGAAGAGCGGGTCGCAATAGCTTTTACCCGAATAGTGATCGGGATCGATTTCCACAGGGAGCTAGTAGTGGAGTTGGATTTTCTGTCTAGTCCAGAGATGCGTTTGCACTCCTAATGTCACTTCAAACATTCTTGGTTTTTGATTTTATAACTACTATGATAAAACTAATGATTAACGCTAAATTATGCTACTAAAATATTGCAAAGTTGTATCTAATGGGAAGGAAGGCACTAGGGTCGTGGCATTACCTAGGTGGCTAATTGACGGGTAGATGTTACTAAGGATAGATTGACATATTTGGGGCTTATGCTATAACCGTTGCACAATTGTACCCACTCTCACACCTCTTGGTAGAGAAAGTGATTTTGCCCAATTGACTCTCTCGAGACCAATTGGGTAGGCCATAAGATCAAACAACTAGGGTTCAAGTAGGGTGATTACTCTCTCGAGATTTAACCCGTTAATTGGGACTATCATTTCTCATGAGTCCATCCCAATTCCTTGTTGGGTCAATTTTGGGGTCATAAACTCTCTTTCTCAAGAAGAGTCAAACCCACAAAGCTTGAATGAGTGTTTGCAACCACCAATTCTTAAATAAAAACATAACATTAACCCAAATAGCAAACACCCATAATCATTCTAACCCTAGATGGCAACACCCATCAATTACCCACACTAGGGTTGAGCCACAACCCTAGCTAATGGGTTTAGCTACTCATGCTAGATACAGAAATTGAAGAAATAGATGAAGAACTAAGCATATTAATTGATTACTAAGAAGAAACTACAATAATCTATCGTTAATGAAGAGCAAAAGTACCGAAAATGGCTACAAAAGTGAGTCTCACGAGCGCAACTAAGTCTGGAATATAACAGATGACCTAAAAATGGTAAAATATCCTATTTATACTAGGCTGGAAAAAACTGGACAAAAATACCCCTGCGGGGTCAGTGCGGGCTGCACAAAAAGGACCGCAGCCGCACTGGCTCTTGGACTTCTCATTTCTGCTTCTCTAAAGTTGGGGACCGCGGACTGCGTGAAAGTGTTCCGCGACCACAGTGGAAGTTGGTGCGGCCGCACAAAAACGAGCGCGAGCTGCATTGCTTAGAATTGGCAAAATGTGGGCTCTCTGAATCTCTGCTCCGCGGACTGCACAAAAGAGTAACGCGGCCACGGAGCCTGACCGCAGACCACGTGAAACGTGCCGCGCCCGCGTTGCCTCCAGCTTGAAAATGCCAACTCTCTTAACCTCCTAGTGCTGCCGCATTCACCTTTGCGCGGTCCGCACTAGGTTCTCTTTTCCTCAATTTACTTAGTCTTTGACACTTGAGCAGGTTTCACTCCTGTTTGAGCCGATCTTTGACATTCGTCGCTTTGTCGATCAAACCTACAATCAAGCACAACTTGTGAGCATTTTGGGACTATTTTGTAGCAATTTATAACCAAAGCATAGGCAAGTAGGGGCATAAAACATGTTAAAATCCCGACTTATCAACTCCCCCAAACTTAAACCTTTGCTTGTCCTCAAGCAAACAAAATAAGACCCACCCCTTAAAGGACAATCCAAGTAATTCCAGCTATCCTAAAGTAACCTCAACAAGCATCAATTGGGACTAACCATTGCCCTCAACACAAATAAATCATTAACAACATTCAAACCTTGAAAACTATGGATCAAGTGTGACACAAGAGCGTCAAGAATTGACTCATTACATCAAACTCTCTCAATTACTTTGGTCGCTGTGGATCCCCAAACTCATACATCCTCAACTCTCCCTAAGCAAACCTCATCTTTTAGAGTATACGCACACAAATCGAGGTTAATGGGAGTTGACTCGTCTCTCTCAAGGAAAGGTCACAAGTCCGGCTCTAGGTACCATATGCTTGACCCTCATGTAAGTATCCACTAATGCGAGTGTCATCGAACTCAAGATCATATAGGGCTTTTGTGGAGTTAATGTGAAGGTTTTTGGGTAAGGGTAGGATATGTTTCTGTTCAAGTGGGTTCAATCTTCCCTTAAGCACTTCTTTTGATTCATTGGCACAATTCACTTGACTCTTTGAGTCATTTCACCTCTTCCAAGGGGTTAGAGAGACACTTCGTCACTCTTTCTTACGCAATTCAAAACATTTCTCCTTTTTCTACTTTTCCACACCTTTTTCACATTTGTTTTTCTTTGACTCCCTTTTTATTCTTTTTCATATTGGGCTTTCTTTTTGTCTTTTTCTTTTCTTTCGTTTTCATTGCCTTCCTTTTCTTTTTCTTTTGTACCTTTTACCCCTTTTGTTTCCTTTCTTGTCTCTCCCCCCAAACTTAGACTTTGCTATTACTCAAGGGAAGATGTGGGTGCCAAGAGAGGGTAGAATTTAGAACGGGTGTAGGCTTGTAGCATTGGTTCTTGAAAGAAGAAGGTTTAAGGCTCAAACGGGTTAGCTAGGGATTATCTCATAGGTAGGCTATGGAATTGTTCAACTTATCATTTGGATCAAGGAGAGCCTATAATCACTTCTCGAGTCGAACTTCACTCAAAATTTTGCCTCAACAAACATTCGGGACAAGTTCTAGACCATTGGCTCGGGACTTGGACTCATAATTCAATTTCTCACCACACACACTCAAGGATTGCATAAGACATAGAGTCGAGGGCCCACAACAACCTTAGATACGATTGAGCAAACAATAGTCCCGAAAGACCACATGATGTTTGTTTGGTCAACCCAAGAGTTTCAAGGTCACTACTTTCACCATCTAAAACACAACCACTTGTCTTTGACCATGGGATCAAAGGCAAATGTGTTAGGCCCAAGTGAAGCTATGCTTGAAGTACCCTTAACTAAAAACAAAAGAAAAAAAAAAGAAAAACGGACTCAAACCCTTAAGAAAGTTGTCACGCCATCCATCATCGGGAAAAGCCACCCGGTTCACACAATACTCCACCATTGGAAAGAACCGTGGCATTAAGAAAACCAAGGGCTTATTGAAAACGCCAAAAACAAAACAAAGGGCTGCGAGCCTATCTACGAAGCTAAAAACGATTTTTTTTACGAAAATATGAAAATAGAAATTAGAATGAATATTTACAATAGGGGATTAGAATATACAACGGGGAATGAATATATACAAAATGTAACTTAACTTTATATACAGACCAAAATAGAAGATAAAAGGTACTGAATGTAAAGTTATATACATACCAAATAGAAAATCAACCGAAAAAAACATAAACTGAGTCAAATATATACAGTCATCCAAATAAACAAAAAAAAGTAGGGCGCACCCCCACGAATAAAAGCTGGAATTGTCCCCAATGCCAACTATCAAACTAAGCATCAAAAAGTCATAAGAAAGGATATAGGAGCTCCCTAAGCCTGGTCCGTCTGCATGGGATCATCAGTGGTCCCCAAGTCCTCTGTATGTGCGGGAACCTGAGACTGGTACCCGGTCTCCTGCTGCTCAGCTGCTGGGACTGTGGCCTGTTCCTGGACAGGCTGGATGTCAGGTGCATCATGAGGCAAACTGGAGGAGGCCACCTGTGGGACTGCCACCTCAATAACCGCATCAGCTGTACTAGGGAGGTTCCTCTTCTTTCTTGGCTGCCTGGGTGCCTGCTCCTGCTGTGGCTCTGCTACTGGTGCTGTTGGGGCTGGGGCTGGGTCCCCGAATAGCAAGTCTAGAGGCATCTGGTCTGCCAATTGCTTGTCCACATCTGTCCTGAGCTGTTTCACAGACTCCTTAGAAGCCTGTGATCTCGTCATCTTCTTGTGCTCCTTGGCAAGCTCCTTCAGAGCCTTCCACGTGACTCCACTACTGTAGACAAAGTAGCCTGTGTCTTCATAATCTTTTCCTGGTTCTCCAGGAGCTTCTTCAAAGTGTCCTCAATGGACAGAGGAATCTGAGCAGGCTAAGGTGCTGACTAGGTCTCAATGGTGGAAGACAATGTAGACAACTTGGATGTCGCATCTGACATCCAGTTGTTCAAACTGGCCAATGTCTGGCTCAACTGATGGGCAGTGAAAGGATGATCCCGGGAAGATGGAACCCCCGGGCCAGCTGAAGTACTGGGACCAGTAGCAGAGGAAGGTCCTGGAGGCAAGTCCTCAACTGTAGTGGCAGCAGGCAAAGTGGAAGGCTCGGTAGAAGGCTCCACCGCAACTGGCTCCTCAGACTGGCCAGTTGGGGCAGAGGCAGGTGGCTGGTAGCTCTTGTGTTTAGGGTTGTCCGGCCCTGCATACTGTACCAAGAGTAAGGAGCCACAGGCTTGGTCTTGACATCATATCTCTTCTTCTCCACCTCCAGGTCCCGGAAATACATTGAAAGGGTGTTGGGAAAAGGGTAATTCCGGTCATGCTCTTGCCCCACAGCAAAAATCACACGGGACATCACATTGCCCACATTGATAGGGTACCCGGCCATAATAGATGCAACTTGAACAGCTCGGGTAAGTGGAATAGTCTGATCGTGGGTAGAAGGGTCAAGCCGACTGCACACAAAAGTCAACCAGCCCCGAGCCTCAAAGTTGAAGGTCTTCCTGTATATTTTTCTCCCTGCCTGCAACCACTCTGGAACAGTACCTGGGATTGCCAAGTACTGGGCCAGCCAAGAACGGACTTCCTCACCCATCCCTAACTTGGCCAGATATAGAGACTCATCTTCATCCCTGAACCCCAAATACTCATTCAGAGAATTTCTATCAAACAACACCGTTTTGTCTCTAACTTTGGTCACCTTAGTATCCTTGACATTATGGGCTACATTACTGTAGAATTCCCTGACCATGTGCTCATTTACATCAATGCACTTCTCCATGAAAAACTCCCAGCCCACTCTAGTTCTAAACTCCCTCTGCACATTAGGGTTGTGGGGTAAGAGGTCATTGTCAATAAAGCTCCTCTCCGGTATCAATTTCCTCACCGGCCACCACTCCCTAAACTTGTGGTAAGCCACTTGGCTCATGAATCTATCTTCCCACTCTTCGGCTTTCCTAGTTTGTGCAATTCCCCCAATCTGAGGCTCACCACCCTCATCGCCGCCTGCGCTCTCCCTAGATAATAAAGCTGTGGGGGAGGTGGAGTAGTTCCCACTACCTGCTGCTGACTCGTCAGATGAATCAGAAACTACATTTACCGGTCTTTTGGTGGTGGGAGATGCTGGAGGGGTATCTGTTAGGTGGAGGGGGTTGGTTATGTGAGTTGGGACTGAATCTGAGGAGATGTCCTTGGAAGGCACATACTCACTCCCCGAGGAATGAGAAGCAGCCTTATCAGCAACTCTTATCAGTTTCCGAGTCTTTTTGATGTTCTCCCGAGCCTGGGGAGTGAGTTTTGCTATTCTCTTGCCTTTACCCCCTCGGGAGGAACCACCTCTCCCGGGTTGTTGTGATCCTTTGCCTCCTTTTTGTTTAACCATTATCTGCAAACACACGCATCTAACATTGTTAGTTTAAGCACAGGCAGTGAAACAAGTAACTGAAAAAATTGTAGACAACAGTTGAAGAACACAGTTGCAGAAACATGCACCGTGGCCCGCACAAGAAGGAGTGCGACCGCGTTGGAGGCATCGCGGACCGCGCAAAAGCGATCACGGTCCGCGCTGGGCAAAGGACCAAAATAACTACTCTCTGAATCTCCCACCTCGGTCCACACAAAATGGGATCGCGGCCGCGGTGGGCCAGCGCGGACCGCACAAAAGTGGAATGCAGCCACGCTGGAAAAAGTCAACTTGCAATCAAAGAGCACCGCGGACCGCACAAGAAAAGCAGCGCGGACCGCGTCAGGGCAGCGCGGTCGCAAAGGCCACCGCGGTCCGCGCTGAACTAGGGTTTATGGGCATTAAGTTAGGGTTGTATTTATGCCATTTTTGTTCAAATTTTTACACCTACTTTGTCCCTACTCATTTGCCAAATTATTAGACACATTCAGCACATAACCCAGGTTTTAAACTATCCTAAACTATTAATTAAATGAAAAAGAAGAAGCTAGGAGACGACAGAAGAAGCTAAAACTACTAGGCAAGCAACTAAAATGAAAATATGAAATTAATTAATAACAAATGCACGAAATGTTACCAGGTTTGTGAAGATTGAATGCAATTAGTCCAAGCAAGCAAGAGTTACGGTCTCAAAAAGGGATGAACAGTAGTTCTAGGGCTCAGAGTTTTCAGAGTTCGAAAAGGGTACACTGAGACCCTGGGGCTCTATTTATAGAAAATGATGCGGGCCCCATACTCACCTACCAGCGCGGCCGCGCAAGATAGACCGCGGACCGCGCTGGATTTCACCAAATGAAGTTTCAGTAGGCAACCTCCGCTGTCTGCTTACGGACTGCGTAAAAGCAGACCGCGACCGCGAAGGTCCACTGCGGACCACACTAATTGGGACGCGGCTGCGGTGGAATACTTCAGAGGCCATCATTGTTCGACCATGCCAGTGCGGACCGCGCTAAGGTGACCGCGGCCGCACTGGCAAACTTCAGAGACTGTTCAATTTGTTCCAACTTATTTTGCACTTCATCAACACAATCCCCGCAACATCTCACAACCAATTAGCTCAAAAATCCTAAACTATAAAGAAAATCAAAGAGAAAGAAAAAGACACGGGTTGCCTCCCAAGAAGCGCCTGATTTAACGTCGCGGCACGACGCGGGTTACCAACACATCATTTGAAATGTACCATGGCCACCACGTGGCTATCATCAATCTTCCCAAGATAATGCTTCACACGATGTCCATTGACTCTGAATATTTCACCATTCTTGTTCCTTAGATCAAGAGCACCAAATGGAGTCACGAACACAACTTCAAATGGCTCACTCCACTTTGATTTGAGCTTTCGCGGAAACAGACGTAACCGGGAGTTGAAAAGAAGAACCATATCACCAACTTTGAATTTCTTTTCCCGAGCATATTTGTCGTGAAGATACTTCATCTTGTCCTTATACAAGGACGAGCTGGAGTAGGCATGAAATCTAAACTCATCAAGCTCATTAAGTTGCTCAACATGGAGATTCGCTGCAACATCCTATTCAAAGTTCAACTTTGTCAAGGCCCACATAGCTTTGTGCTCCAATTCCACCGGAAGATGGCAAGCTTTCCCAAACACCAACCGGTACGGGGACATACCAATTGGGGTCTTGTAAGCCGTCCGGTACGCCCATAAGGCGTCATCCAACTTTTTCGACCAATCGGTCCTATTAGCATTGACCGTCTTGGGCAAGATACTCTTTATTTCTCGGTTGGAGACTTCCACTTGACCACTAGCTTGAGGATGATAGGGGGTGGTCACTTTGTGATTTACTCCATACTTGGCAAGCAATGAGTCGAAAGCCTTGTTGCAAAAGTGAGACTCCCCATCACTAATGATAGCACGAGGGGTTCCAAACCTTGTGAAGATACTCTTTTTCAAGAATGCCACAACACTCCGGGATTCATTATTGGGTAAAGCCATGGCTTCAATCCACTTTGAGACATAGTCCACCGCCACGAGAATATAAGTGTTCCCACAAGAGCTCATAAAAGGACCCATGAAATCGATGCCCCAAACATAAAAAATATCCACCTCGAGAATCGTATTGAGAGGCATCTCATCCCTTTTTGAAATTCCGCCGGCTCTTTGGCTTGCATCACATCTCTTTACCAAATCACTAGCATCCTTAAACAAAGTTGGCCAATAAAAACCGCAACTCAAGACCTTTAAAGCCGTCCTTACCCCTCCATGATGGACACCATAGGGGGAGGAGTGACAAGCCTCCAATATGCTTAATTGTTCACCTTCCGGGACACATCTTCTAATCACACCATCCATGCAAATTTTAAACAAGTACGGATCATCCCAATAAAAATCCAAACTATCCCTCTTGAGTTTCTTCTTTTGGTTGGAAGAGAGCTCACAAGGGACAATTCCGGTCACAATGCAGTTGGCGATGTCCGCGAACCATGGCATGTCACACATTGACACGGAAAGAAGTTGCTCGTCGGGGAATGTATCATTTATCTCAAGGACGTCACATGGCCTCCCTTCTTCCTCCAAACGGGACAAATGGTCCGCAACTTGATTCTCACTTCCCTCCGGTCCGCTATTTCTAAATTAAATTCTTGAAGGAGTAACATCCATCTCATCAATCTTGCCTTGGAATCCTTCTTGGTCATCAAATACCTAAGGGCGGCATGATCCGTGTGCATAATCACCTTGGCCCCCATAAGATATGGTCTAAATTTCTCCATGGCAAATACAATGGCCAATAACTCCTTCTCCGTCACCGTGTAATTCCGTTGAGCTTCATCCATAGTCTTACTTGCATAATACACGGGATGGAACATTTTGTTAACCCGTTGACCCAACACCGCCCCCACTGCAACGTCACTAGCATCACACATTAGTTCAAAGGGTAAACTCCAATTAGGTGCGGTTATGATAGGGGTAGTGGTCAACTTGTGCTTTAAAAGTTCAAAAGCCTCCATGCATTTTTCATCAAAAACAAACTTGGCATCTTTCTCTAGCAATGTGCAAAGGGGATTCACAACCTTCGAGAAGTCTTTGATAAACCGCCGGTAGAACCCGCCATGCCCAAGAAAACTCCTCACCCCTTTGACAAAAGTAGGGGGAGGGAGCCTCGAAATCACCTCGATCTTCGCCTTGTCTACCTCAATCCCATGCTTAGAAATCTTGTGACCCAACACTATACCTTCTTCGACCATAAAATGGCATTTTCCCCAATTGAGAACGAGGTTAGTTTCTTCACATCGGGCCAAGACTCTATCCAAATTTACCAAGCCTTCTTCAAAAGAGTCACCAACCACACTAAAGTCATCCATAAAGACCTCCAATATGTCTTCCACCATGTCGGTGAAAATAGCCATCATGCAACGTTGGGAGGTCGCTGGAGCATTGCACAACCCGAATCGCATCCGGGAGAAAGCAAATGTGCCATAAGGGCATGTAAAAGTGGTCTTCTCTTGGCCCTCCGGGGAAAATAAGATTTGATTGTAGCCCGAGTACCCATCCAAAAATCAATAGAACGCTCGCCCCGCAAGGCGATCAAGCATTTGATCGAGGAATGGCAAGGGGAAATGATCCTTGCGGGTCACCTTGTTGAGTTTTCGGTAGTCCATACAAACTCTCCACCCTGTAATGGTTCGAGTGGGAATATGCTCATTGTTGTCATTGGTCACCACCGTCATCCCTCCTTTCTTTGGCACACATTGGTACGGAGAAGTCCATGAGCTATCGGAAATTGGATACACCACACCCGCATCAAGCCACTTGATCACTTCTTTCTTCACCACCTCTTGCATTGCTTTATTTAGCCTCCTTTGATGTTCTAGGGAAGGCCTCGCATCATCCTCCAAGATAATTTTATGCATGCAAAATGCGGGGCTTATTCCCCGAATGTCCGCCAGAGTCCATCCTATTTCCCTTTTTCGCCTTTGAAGCACCTCCAAAGTGGCCTCAACCTGCAAGTTAGTAAGGCAAGAAGAAAGAATGACTGGACAAGTTGAATTAGAGCCCAAAAATTCATACCTGAGGTGTGGAGGAAGTGGCTTCAACTCCAACACCGGTGGCTCCTCAATGGATGGCTTAGTTGGTGGAGTTTTACGGTTTTCAAGATCCAAAGATAACTTCCTAGGCTCATATAAATATGAACCCATACCATGCAATGCATTCACGCACTCCAGCATCATCATCGACATCCATGTTAAGAAGCACGGCCTCAAGAGGATCTTCAACATTTATCATGGAACTTGTGTCATCCACTATCACAGCTGTGACAATGTCCACAAATGAACACACCTCCGTGCTATTGGGTTGTCTCATTGATTTGCAAACATGGAATACCACCTTCTCATCTCCCACCCGGAATGTCAACTCACCCGCTTCAACATCAGCCAAGGCCTTCCCCGTAGCTAGGAAAGGTCTCCCAAAAATAATCGGCACTTCATGTCTACCTCACAATCCAATATTATAAAGTCGGCCGGCAATATGAATTTGTCCACCCGGACAAGTACGTCATCAATTATACCCAAAGGATGCTTCATCGACCGGTCCGCCATTTGAAGTCTCATTGAGGTTGGCGTAGGTTGCCCAATTCCCAAAGTCTTGAAGACTGAATAAGGCATCAAATTAATGCTAGCCCCCAAGTCACAAAAGGGCCTTAGCAAACTCCGCACTACCAATAGTGCAAGGGATAGTAAAAGCTCCAGGGTCTTCAAGTTTCGGGGCCATAGAATGCACTATCGCACTGACTTGGTGAGTCATCTTTATTGTTTCACAATCCATGGAACGCTTCTTTGTGACCAAATCCTTCATGAACTTTGCATAGCCTGGCATTTGTTCTAGTGCCTCCACCAAAGGCACATTGATTGTAAGGCTTTTCATCATATCTATGAATTTTTTAAATTGATTGTCACTCTTTTGCTTTGCTAACCGCTGAGGATAAGGTGGAGGTGGTCTAGGCAAAGGTGCCTTGGCTTTTGGCACCACCGACTCCGGCATGTCAATTATGTGCTCCCTAGACGGGTTCACGGTTCTGAATTTCCACCTCGGCCTCATCAATATCTATCCTCACCTCATTGTTCATATTTGGTTCAACCATATCTTCAACAATCAAAGGATCCATATCTTCTTGGAACCCAACATTATCATCCACAACTTGATTTTTTTTCGAGGCATGCACATCACTGCCTCTCCCACTTCTTGTTGTAACCACCATCACATGATTGTTACCTTCCTTCGGGTTCCTAATTGTACCTCCAAATTCCGAATAGAGGTATTGTGGGAAGCTAATTGAACATCGGAGTCTTGGTTCTTCTTCAGATTGTTCGGTTGTTCATACATCGGGGGCCTTTGAAAACCTTGCCCCCGGTTCCCTTGATTTCCATTGTTATTCCACCCGCCTTGACCATTGTTGTTATTCCAATTATTGTTGTTCCCGTTCCAATTGCCTTGATTTTTACCTTGGTTACCCCAATTGTTGTTTTGATTGTTGTTGTTCCAATTGCCGCCACCTTGTTGTTGGTTGTTTTTATTCCAATTACCGCCGCCTTGTTGATTGCCCGAATTTCCTTGGGGGCGCCACTGTTGATTCCCTTGATTTCCTCTCACCACCATCATCGTTGTTGTTAAATTGCTCACAATTACCTTGAGGTTGTTGTTGCCCTCTTTGCCTCCTTTTTAACATAGAAACACCTTCCATTGCGTTGACTTGGCACGGGTTTTGGACATGTTGAAATTGCGCCTTCGCCAATTGATTCATAGTTGTTGTAAGCTCGTGCAAATGGATGATCGGGGGTCACCTTGGGGCACATTTGCTCGGCTTTGCCATGCCGAAGAGGTATCGGCCATTTCATCAAGTACATCACATGCCTCTTGGTAAGAAAGTTTCATAAAGTTCCATCCGGCCAATTGGTTCACAATGCACTGATTCGTGGTGTTGATGCCCCGACATGTCATTATTAGGGCACTCCTTCACCATTGTTCTATATCTTTCCTATATTTCGTGCAAAGGTTCCGTTGGCATTTGCTTGAAAGGTAGAACCTCATCCGAAGAGCCGCCATATGACTTGGTGAAAAGAACTTGGCAATAAATTTGTCTGCTAATTCATCCCATGTGGTGATAGAATGATTGGGGAGACTTTCTAACCAATCCAACGCTTTAACCCGAAGAGAAAACGGGAAAAGCCTCAATCTCAACGCATCCTCTGACATGTTTGTTTGCTTGCTGCCCCAGCATGTATCTACGAACCCCTTCAAGTGCTTGTATGCGTTTTGATCGGAGGCGCCCGTAAAATATCCTCGTTGCTCGAGCAAGGTCAACATAACATTTGTGATTTGAAAGTTCCCCGCACGGATTCCAGGAGGAACAATGGCACTCGCATACCCTTGATTAGGGAGAACTCTTGGGACTGCTCTTGGTGGTGGCGGAGGAGGGTCTGGAATAGGATTGTTGTCATTGGCCCGACGGCCTCTACGTGGAGCTTGAGGTACGGGAACCTCTTCATGATCAATATCTTGTACCTCCTCCCCCGCCATGGCATTTACAATAGGGTCATTAGCATTTAAAGCAATAGTACCTGAATGATCGACACAAACAAAATTAGTAAACAAGAAGGAAAGAGAAGCAAAAGACAAAACGAACTAAACAGATAGTCAACACCGTAAGCTCCCCGGCAACGGCGCCAAAAAGTTGATCGCTGCCAACTCGACACTACACCAAGGTAGGAAGAGCGGGTCGCAATAGCTTTTACCCGAATAGTGGTCGAGATCGATTTCCACAGGGAGCTAGTAGTGGAGTTGGATTTTCTGTCTAGTCTAGGGATGCGTTTGTACTCCTAATGTCACTTCAAACATTCTTGGTTTTTGATTTTATAACTACTATGATAAAACTAATGATTAACACTAAATTATGCTACTAAAATATTGCAAAGTTGTATCTAATGTGAAGGAAGGCACTAGGGTCGTGGCATTACCTAGGTGGCTAATTGACGGGTAGATGTTACTAAGGATAGATAGACATATTTGGGGCTTATGCTATAACCGTTGCACAATTGTACCCACTCTCACACCTCTCGGTAGAGAAAGTGATTTTTCCCAATTGACTCTCTCGAGACCAATTGGGTAGGCCAATAAGATCAAGCAACTAGGATTCAGGTATGGTGATTACTCTCTCGAGATTTAACCTGTTAATTGGGACTATCATTTCTCATGAGTCCATCCCAATTCCTTGTTGGGTCAATTTTGGGGTCATTAACTCTCTTTCTCAAGAAGAGTCAAACCCACAAAGCTTGAATCAGTGTTTGCAACCACCAATTCTTAAATAAAAACATAAAATCAACCCAAATAGCAAACACCCATAATCATTCTAACCCTAGATGGCAACACCCATAAATTACCCACACTAGGGTTGAGCCACAACCCTAGCTAATGGGTTTAGCTACTCATGCTAGATACAGAAATTGAAGAAATAGATGAAGAACTAAGCATATTAATTGATTACTAAGAAGAAACTACAATAATCTATCGTTAATGAAGAGCAAAAGTGCCGAAAATGGCTACAAAAGTGAGTCTCACGAGCGCAACTAAGTCTGGAATATAGCAGATGACCTAAAAATGGTAAAATGTCCTATTTATACTAGGCTGGAAAAAACTGGACAAAAATACCCCTGCGGGGTCAGTGCGGGCCGCACAAAAAGGACCGCGGCCGCACTGGCTCTTGGACTTCTCATTTCTGCTTCTCTGAAGTTGGGGACCGCGGACCACGTGAAAGTGTACCGCGGCCGCGGTGGAAGTTGGCACGGCCGCACAAAAACGAGCGCGGGCTGCATTGCTTGGAATTGGCAAAATGTGGGCTCTCTGAATCTCTGCTCCGCGGACCACACAAAATAGTAGCGCGGCCGCGGAGCCTGATCGCGGACCGCATGAAACGTGCCACGCCCGTGTTGCCTCCAGCTTGAAAATGCCAACTCTCTGAACCTCCTAGTGCGGCCGCATTCACTTTTGCGCGGTCCGCACTAGGTTCTCTTTTCCTCAATTTACTTAGTCTTTGACACTTGAGCAGGTTTCACTCCTTTTTGAGCCGATCTTTGACAGTCGTCGCTTTGTCGATCAAACCTGCAATCAAGCACAACTTGTGAGCATTTTGGGACTATTTTATAGCAATTTATAACCAAAGCATATGCAAGTAGGGGCATAAAACATATTAAAATCCCGACTTATCAAGAGCCTACAATCATTTCTCAAGCCAAGCTACACTTAGAATTTCGCCTAGAAACACAATCAGGGCATGTTCTAGACCATTAGAACGGGTACTTGGACTTGTAATTAAACATCTCACCTCTCACGCTTCTGGATTGCTAAAGAGAATGGAGTCGAGGGCCCATAACAACCCTAGCTAAGATTGATAATCACAAATGGCTCGAATTTAACCACTCGATGACTGCTTAAGTCAACACAAGAGTCAAAAGGGTCACAACTAGAGCTATTTTCTGCCAACAACTTGTTTTTAACCATACGATCATAGGTAAATGTGTTGGTACCAAGTGAAGCATGCTTGAGACCCTTTTATTCATTACTACTATATTTGCTTAAACATAAAAGAAAATGGACTCAATCCTTTAAGAAGGTTGTCACGCCATCCATCGTTGGGAAAAGCCACCCGGTTCCACAAAATCTACCTTTGGAAAGAACCGTAGCATTAAGAAAACCAAAGGCTTATTGTTCACTCAAATGTAAAAAAGAAGTTAACAAATTAAAAATAAGCTACTAAAGTAAATAAGAAGTTATACTACTAAGGAAAAACAAACTAAAGAAGTTATGAAGTAAACTACAGAAAGTGAAATGAATATACAAACTGAAGTCAAATGAATATACACATAAGGGAAACTAAATATGTGTCACGACTCGAACAGATGGGCCGCGACGGGCACCCGATACCTTACTCAACCGAGTACCAATGTAACGTATCTTTATTATTACATAATCATAGGTAAGTGGGCCAGAAGGGGCGTCATGAGATAACCAGAGTAAACATAAGGGAATACCCGACATAGAATGACCCAACCTGATATAGAAACTCATACCTGTGACATACGGGCCTATAAGGCTAATGTGATCCATTATATACTTAAAGTATAGGCCGACAAGGTCATACAAGTATCCGTATATATGACATCTGTCTACAAGCCTCTAAGAGTACATGCTTATCATAAAGGTCGGGACAGGGCCCCGCCATACCAAATAATACACGTCTAAATCATACTGGCCAAACAAGCAACTCCGGAGCAAATGGGGTGCACCAACATCTTCCGATGAGCTGATAGCCTACTTGGAGGATTCTCAACCTGGCTATCGGGACCTGCGGGCATGAAACGCAGCGTCCCCAGGAAAAAGAGACGTCAGTACAAATAATGTACCGAGTATGTAATAATGAAAATCAGTAAATAATAGACATGAGAGAAACATGGAGTAAAAGGCTCGACATGTAAGTCCGAATAACTCTGTAAATCATGAAATACTCATAGTGTCATGCATATACGTATGAATGTCATGTCGTGCATAGGTACATGTGTTCATAACATCATCAAGCCTCTGAGGGCATCCCATCACATCATCTCGGCCACTGTGGGCTAAATCATCAACGTATACCAGCTCATTAGGTGGTGGTGCGTATATAACGCCGTAACCTTTTCCCATATCCCATATACATATAATATACATGTATACACGTATATAACTCCATTTGGTCATGGGTCAATGTACATGTATAAATGAATGTAATGCATGAGAAAGTACGTCAATAAAATCTCTCGGAATGTCACAAGACCATTATGTCTTTGGTTAATATCATGAAATAAACTTTATCAACTTACGTATTTTCTGAGACCCATGAAGAGACGATAGAATAATAATACATATGGGGATCAAGAACATAGGCATCTCCAGCATTTCTATGAATAGAGTCATTTATGGAAGTTCTGCATTTGCTCGTTTCGTTTGTATCGTATGGATCATGCCAAAAGGAAAAAAGGGATAACCTTAACATACCTGGACTGATTCTCTTGACAATTCTTCTAACACACGTCTTTTGCGAAGAACGCATAACGGCTGATCAAAGTAGATGAAAATACGTTTGATATTCCTGAGAAAGATTATACCGTGCTCTCTTCGAATTGCGTCTCACACTGCTGTAGTGTTATGAAATTCATATGAATTCATTTTTTAGAATTCCTCCGTTATTAGCACATACATCTCCACAACAATTATATAGGAAATAATGGTGTAGGGAGATGTCTTTAAGACTTTTGGTTATGGGCCCTACTTTAGGGGATGACTAAGCCACTAAAACTCCTCCAAAATGTGCCACCTTACCATATACTTAAGAGTCATAAATTGGTTCTTTATCTAATTTCATGGGCTGCCACGTTGGAGCCCTTACTTTTATCCAAATATTCACCCCTTTTTCCTTAATCAATTTTGTTAATCCCCAACTAATCCAATAATTAACCAATTATCCCACATAATTAAGAATTATCCCAAATTATTTAGAATACTACTCACTTTTAACACACTTCATACACCTTACTATCATGGTCATGTGGTACCTTGTATGGCACTAGTCCATAAATACCGTGTATTTCTAGCCCGGACCGTATTTTATCTCAAAACGCCAAACTTTGACGAAATTCATTTTCATCGATTTGCTTACCCTCTCACCTTCACGAATTACTCATCACTTTCTTGAAATAGCATAATACTTATAATCTAAAAACAATTTCATTCCCGAGATTTGTCGATTAACTTACGATGAAACTTTATCGTACGAAAATGCGGGATGTAACATCTCATTTTTGAGATTTTATCTATTTACTTATGGCGTAATTTCACGTGCGATATCATGGGGTGTAACAATATGGACATCAGGGGAGAATATATACATCACCAAATAAAAACTAAAGATAAAAGAAGAATAGATTAGAGTTATTACAGGCCAAATCCAAATGTCAATCAATCAAAATAGACCACCCCCTAAATGAAAAATAAGCATTGTCCCCAATGCTTAACAAAAATAATAACAGGGAAGGGTAGAGAGTGAAGAAAACTCTCTATGTGGTCTCAGTCTGTATGGGATCATCAGCACCCTCTGTGGTCTCAAAAAACTCCCTATGTGGTCTTACAAAACTCCCTATGTGGCTGGCTGCTATTGGTGCCTCAGGTACTGCTGGTGCTGCCTGTGCTGCTGACTTCATGAGCAGGTCCAATGGTAATTCATCGGCAGATGTGATCTTATCAATCTCTTTTCTCAGCTTTTCCACCGATTTCTTTGATGCCTGAGACTTCGCATCTTATTGACATGTTTTCCTAAATCCTCAATGACTTTCCCTTGTGCCACATCTTTGGCCATGATAGTCTTCTGGTCGGCCAGAATCTTCTTCAATGTTTCTTCCACTGACGGAGGTACGTGTGGCTCTGCTGGGGCTGCTAGGTTTGAGGACTGTGCTGCAACAACACTGGATATGTTAGTCAACTTTGTAGTAGCTGCCTGTATCCAGTTGTTGAGACTCGCCAATGTCTGGGAGACTCGTAGTGCAGTCTGAGAATATGTAGAGGAGGCTGGCACTGATATCTGGCGGAGGAAGATGGTGGCATATCTACTGTCTCAGTGGAAGGGCCAGTTGCTGTGGAAGGTATGGCAGATGCTGAAAGCTCAGCAGCCGAATCAGTAACCACTACTGCTGGCTCCTCGGACTGGTACATTGGAGGTAGTAGTCTTACCCTTAAACTGCGGGTTGTCAGCTCCCTAAAGGTGGTACCATGAGAAAGGCTTCTTGGACTTTACTTCCGTATCATAATGCTTCGGCTCCACCCCTTGATCCTTGAAGTATTCTGTGAGAAAGTTCGGGTACGGATAGGATCATTCACCCTTCTGGACAGCTAAACTGATGTTGGTAGACATGATGGCACCAACATTTATCAGATAACCAGCCATAATCGAAGCCACCAAGACTGCACGGGGAAGTGGCAGTTGGTTCTCATTGAGGCATGGATCAATGCGGCTACACACGAATGTTTGCCACCCTTTTGCTTCAAAAATTTAGGGTGGCCCGAACAATTGGAACCCCTACTGTGAGCCACGGAGGTGTTGATCCTCGGATTGCCAGAATCTCATCTAGCCATGGGCGAGCTGCATCACCCATAGCCAGTTTCTCCAAGTATTGGACTGCTTCCACTTCCTCAAACCCCAAATATGAATTCAATGCATAGGAGTCGAATCAGACTTTCAGATTTCGCACTTTTGTCACCTTGGTACCCTTTTTGATGTGAGCTACATTTGCATAGAATTCCTTGACCAGGTGTTCATTTGCATCTAGGACGCTCTAGGTGAACCATTTCCATCCTTTTCGGTCCTAGAATTGCTTAAGGACATTGGGGTTGTGCTTGTTCAAATCTTTCATCAAGAATTGTCGCTCAAGAGTGAGCGACCTTTGCGGCCACCATTCTTTAAATTTTGAAAAGGCATTGGCACTGACAAATCTGTCCTCCCATATCTCTTGCCTCCTCAGCCTCTCTAAACCTCCTACTGCAGTATCGCCCCCTCTACCATCATCTGGGATATCATCATCATCGTCTACATTGATTGCAGCAGGTGGAGCATGTGAGGAAGATGGCTCAGAATCTTGACTACCCTCTTCCGAACCTGCCGACGAACTGACAGCTGAAGATGACTCATCCACCAAATGAAATCTACCCGGGATTTGTTGTGATTAGGCTTCCGGCTATCCTTCCACGGAGTTACCCTCAGAAGCTTCCTCGAATGGGAGTTACTCACTGGTCTCGGAGGGTTCAAGGGCTCTATTGGCTATGGCTTTCTTGCTTATTACTCTTTGAAGTGCTAGAAGAAGGTTGCTTCTGCCTCGACCCCGGCCTTGGGAGAGTTCTGCCCTCCCGTGTGACATATCTCCCTTGCCACGTGATCTAACAATTGTCTGCAATGCATAAGGATAAGAGTCAGTTAGATTTGTAAACTACAGATGCAAGCAAATCAATTGAAGTAAAGCAGTATCAGAAAGGGCAGTGCGGACCGCTCAAAATTGAGTGCGGCTGCAGATTGCCCAGTGCGGACCGCACAAAAATGAGTGCGACTGCATAGTCCCAGGTTCAAACTATTGGGGTCTCTGATGTTTCATCAGTGCGGACCGCACAAAAATGAGTGTGGCCGCACAAGTCCATTGCGGTCCACACAATTTTGAGTGCGGCCGCACAATTCATGAACATACTTGCCCTAGCTCAGAGAGCTGCGGAATACACAAAAATGCGTGCGACCGCAAAGCTCAATGTGCGAACCGTAAAAAAATGAGTGCGGCCGCACAATTTGAAATTTTCGGGCACTGAACTAGGGTTCATGCAATCTTTTCATAATTTAGACATGGTTTGCACAACTAAACATGGATAGCTACTTACTCAGGCTCCAATAAACACTTAATATGCTACCCACATGATTCTAAGAAAAACATTACTAACTATTGACATTTTGAGGCATGTAATCAACCCTAGACCAAAGAACAAAATTAATATAAGATGAAAAATCTACAGATGTAATGAACATACCAGTAATGAAAGATGCAGGTGGAAAATGCACTGTGCTTGTTTAAGGTTTGAAGGTTCAGAGAATGTAAAGTGTAAAAAGTTGAGAGAAGATCTATTTATACTTTTGACCCATCGGGCCCAGAATTAACCTGAGTGCGGCTGCACAATTTTGGTGCGGTTCCCACTCCTTACCTGGACTGTGAAGAATTGCTGCAGTCTGCACAAAAATGAGTGCGGCCGCAGAATTTGTGTGGACCACACAATTTTGGGTGCGACCGTAATTCTTTAAGGAAATTTGATAGGCCAAACTTTAGAGACCATGCATTTGTGATCTTCCAGTTGTGCGACCGCACACAGAAATGTGCGGCCGCAGAGTGTCAGTGCGGTCCGCATAATTCTGGTGCGGTCTGCTCTTCTTGTGACACATAGCCAAATTTTTATGCACAGTCCCTACAAGATGCACCCATTCCTGCATACACTTCAATAACTAGTTAGCACAAAACAAAGTCTATCTAATCTAAAGAAGAGAAACAAGAAAAAGAAAAAAAAGACACATGGGTTGCCTCCCAAGAAGCGCCTAATTTAACATTGCGGCACGATGCAGATTACCAATCACTTGAAATGAAGAACCGCCACAATGTGGCCATCATCAACCTTGCCAAGATAATGTTTAACCCGGTGTCCATTGACTCTAAAAACCTCATCATTCTTATTTTCCAAATATAGAGCACCAAAGGGGGATACATCACCACTTCAACGAGACCACTCCATTTTGACTTCAACTTGCCCAAAAACATCCGTAACCGGGAATTGAACAAAAGCAGAAGATCACGCTCTTTAAACTACTTGTTGTGGATATACTTGTGATGGAGGTACTTCATGTTCTCCTTGTAAAGGGACGAACTTGTGTAGGCATTATACCGGAATTCATCAAGCTCATTCAAATGTGCCACTCTTAAGTTTGCAGCGATATCCCACTCAAGGTTCAACTTCTTCAAAGCCCACATGGCCTTATGCTCAAGTTCTACCGGAAGATGACACGCCTTCCCAAACACCAATCGATATGGAGACATCCCAATCGGTGTCTTGTAGGCCGTCCCATAAGCCCAAAGAGCATGATCAAGTTTTCTTGACCAATCTGTCCGGTTGGCATTCACAGTTTTTGACAAAATACTCTCGATTTCCCAGTTGGAGACTTCAACCTGTCCGCTTTCTTGAGGATGGTAGGGGTTTGAGACTTTATGAGTGACACCATACTTGGTGAGTAAGGTATCAAAAGCCCGGTTGAAAAAATGCGAACCCCCATCACTAATAATGGCCCTTGGAGTACCAAACCTTGTGAAGATGTTCTTTTTCAAGAATGCCACCACACTTCGAGCTTCGTTGTTGGGTAAAGCCACGGTTTCAACCCATTTTGACACATAATCCACAACTACCAAAATGTATGTGTTCCAACAAGAGCTCAAGAACGGTCCAATGAAATCAATACCCCAAACATTAAAGATATCAATCTCCAAGATGGTGGTGAGGGGCATCCATTCTTATTAGAAATCCCACCAGCGCTTTGGCATTCATCACAACGCTTGACAAGATCACTAGCGTCCTTGTAGAGAGTAGGCCAATAGAATCCACAACTCAACACTTTTGTAGCCGTTCTAGCTCCACCATGGTGACCACCATACGCTGAAGAGTGGTAAGCCTCAAGAATTCCCATTTGTTCTTCCTCCGGCACACATCGCCGGATCACACCATCGGTACATATTCGGAAAAGATACGGCTTATCCCAATAACAGTCCAAGCAATCCCGTTTAAGCTTCTTCCTTTGGTTTGAAGAGAACTCATTCGGTACAATGTCGCTCATAAGATGATTGACTCGATCGGAAAACCATGGCATCCCGGTCATTGAAACGGCTAGGAGTCGCTCGTCAGGAAATGAATCATTTATCTCAAGGCTGTCATGTGGCCTCCCCTCCTCCTCTAATCGGGACAAGTGGTCCGCCACTTGATTTTTACTACCCTTGCGGTCTTGAATCTCTAGATCAAACTCTTGCAATAGTAGCACCCACCGCATCAACCTTGCTTTGGAATCTTTCTTGCTCATCAAATATCGAAGCGCCATATGGTCGGTGTGAAAAATCACGTTAGTACCTATCAAGTGCGGCCAGAACTTCTCCATAGCAAAAACAATAGCAAGTAGCTCCTTTTTGGTCACTGTGTAGTTGACTTGGGCATCATTCATGGTCTTGCTAGCATAGTAGACCAGATGGAAGATTTTGTCGATTCTTTGGCCCAACACCGCTCCAATCGCCACATCACTAGCATCACACATGAGCTCAAAAGACAAGCTCCAATCCTATGCGGTAATAATAGGAGTAGTAGTCAAGTTGAACTTAAGCAATTCGAATGCCTTCATACAATCTTCATTGAAATGGAACTTGGCATCCTTCTCCAAACATTTGCACAATGGGTTTACCACCTTGGAAAAGTCCTTGATGAATCGGCGATAGAAACCTGCATGACCCAAGAAGCTCCTCACTCCCTTTACAAATGTAGGGGGAGGGAGTTTGGAGATCACCTCAATCTTGTCCTTGTCAACCTCAATAGCATGCATTGAAATTTTATGGCTGAGGACAATGCCTTCCTCGACCATGAAGTGACACTTCTCCCAATTCAACACCAAATTTGTCTCCTCACATCTAGCCAGAACCTTATCCAAATTGTTCAAACGAATTCCCAACCATAGAAAAATCATGCATAAAGACCTCAAGGATATCCTACACCATGTCGCTGAAAATAGCCATCATACATCGTTGAAAAGTTGCTGATGCATTACATAACCCAAATGGCATCCTTGAAAACGAGTGTACCATAAGGACATGTGAAAGTCGTCTTCTCTTGGTCCTTGGGAGCAATAAGAATTTGATTGTAGCCGGAGTATCCATCAAGGAAGCAATATAAAGCACGTCCGGCCAACCTATCGAGCATTTGGTCAAGAAATGAAAGCGGGAAATGATCATTTCGAGTGACTTTGTTGAGTTTCCTATAGTCCATGCACACTCTCCACCCGGTAACGGTTCTTGTGGGGATCAATTCATTCTTGTCATTTGTTACCACATTCATGCCCCCTTACTTTGGGACACATTGCACCAGAGAGGTCCACGAGCTATCAGAAATGGGGTAAATAACCCCGGCATCCAACCACTTAATTACCTCCTTCTTCACCACCTCTTGCATTGCTTCATTTAGCCTAATTTGATGTTCAACGGAGGGTTTTGCACCCTCCTCCAAAATAATCTTGTGCATGCAAAAGGCAAGGCTTATGCCCTGGATATTCGCCAAAGTCCATCCGATTGCTCTTTTTCTCCTTTGTAGCACCTCTAATGTAGACTCTACCTGCATGTTAGTTAAAGAAGAGGAAAGAATAACTGGTAAAGTTGAAGAAGGGCCAAGGAATTTTACCTGAGATGCGGAGGCAATGGCTTTAACTCCAATGTGGGAGGTTCCTTGATTGATGGTTTTGTTGGAGGAGTCTTCCGGTTCTCAAGATCCAAAGATAGCTTTCGGGGCTCATAAGTGTACGACCCCATGTCGTGCAATGCGTTTACACACTCCACATAGCCATCACTCTCCTCATCATTATCAAGGTTGAGCAAAACGGCTTCCAATTTGTTCAACATTCATTGTGGCACTAGCATCATCAACAATCACATTCGTCACCAAATCTCCAAACGAACAAACTTCATTACTATTTGGTTGCCTCATCGATTTGCACACATGGAAGATCACCTTTTCGTTACCCACCGGAAAAGTGAGCTCATCAGCTTCCACATCAATAAGAGCCTTCCCCGTAGCAAGGAAAGGTCTACCCAAAATGATAGGCACCTCATAATCCACTACACAATCAAGGATCACAAAGTCCGCTGGGAGGATAAACTTATCAACTCGAACCAACACATCATCAATAATACCCAAAGGCCTCTTTGTTGTTCGTTCTGCCATTTGCAACCTCATGGATGTGGGTCTTGGTTGTCCAATTCCAAAAGTTTTGAACACCGAGTAGGGCATCAAGTTGATACTTGCCCCAAGATCACATAATGCTTTGGCAAAGTCAGCACTCCCAATAGTGCAAGGGATTGTGAAAGCTCCCGGGTCTTCCAACTTAGGAGCCATTGAGTGCACAATAGCACTCACTTAATGTGTCATCTTAATTGTTTCACAATTCATCTATCTTTTCTTGGTTACCAAATCCTTCATGAATTTTGCATATCCCGGCATTTGTTCCAAGGCTTCAACCAACGACACATTAATAGACAAACTCTTCATCATATCAATAAACTTTTTGAAATGGTTCTCACTGTTTTGCTTTGCAAGCCTTTGAGGGTATGGAGGAGGAGGCCTTGGCATTGTTGCCTTAGCCTTTGGCACTACCGGTTCCGGCATGTCAACCACGTGTTCCCTAGACGGGTTCACTTCTTCTTGTGTCTCCTCCACACTTTCATCTCTATCAATTCTCACTTCTTCATTAGCTTGAACCACATTGCTTGGGATTTCATCTTCTTGAACCACAACATCTTCATCCACAATTCTTCTTTGATTTGAGGTGGTTGCATCTTCACCTTTCCCACTTCTAGTAGTCACGGCCATAGCATGTCCTGTATTATTCCCACTCTTCGGGTTTACAATCGTATTAGTAGGTAGTGCCCCCTTAGGACCAGTGTTCAAAGCTTGCGAGATTTGGCCTAATTGAACCTCCAAATTGCGGATAGAAGTGTTGTGAGAGGCTATTTGAGCATCGGAGTCGGCATTCTTCTCCATCATTTGTTTAAACATATTTTCAATTCTACCCATCTCATTGTTAGAAGAGCTCGGACCTTGAGAAGGATATGGAGGTGGATTGCTCGATTGTTGGAACATCGGGGGCCTTTGAAAACCCGACCCCCGGTTGTTGTTGTTGTTCTACCCTCCTTGGTTATTACCTCCGCAATTTCTTTTGTTGTTGCCAACCCAATTGCCTTGGTTACCTCGATTATTCCAATTTCTTTGATTATTGTTACCACCACTCCAATTGCCTTGGTGGTTTTGGTTGTTCCAGTTTCCTTGGTTTCCTTGTGACCTCCATTGTTGTTGATTTGTCTTTGAGCATTGTTTTTTTGACCTTGATAATTGCTGACATATTGAACTTCGTCTTCTTGCTCATTGAACGAATCACCTTGATCATAACCACTATCATCTTGCATGAATTGTTCCTGACTGTTTTGCATTTGTTGACCTTGTTGCCTTCTCTTGTTTACCATCATATTCACACCTTCAATTGAATTCATTTGGTTTGGCCCTTAAACTTGTTGAAGGTGAGTTTTGGCTAGTTGGTTCATGGTAGTTGTCAACTCGGCAATAGCTTGCCCATGATCATGTAGCTCCTTGTGTAGGTGAATAACATTAAGGTCACCTTGCGGAACATTGGCTCTACTTTGCCATGCCAAAGAGGTATCCGCCATCACATCAAGAAATTTCACAAGCTTCGGCATAAGGCGTGTTCAAGAAGTTCCCTCTGTCGAGTTGATTTACCACACATTGATTTGTTGTGTTGATCTCCCTGTAGAAGCTTTGTTGGATCATGGCCTCGGTCGTATCATTGTTTGGGCACTCTTTGACCATGGTACGATATCTTTCTCAAATCTCGTGCAATGGCTCATTGGGTTCTCGCTTGAATGCAAGAACTCATCCCGAAGTGTCGCCATATGTCCCAGAGAGAAGAATTTGGAAATGAACTTCTCCGCCAACTCATCCCAAGTGTGGATGGAATGATTGTAAAATCTCTCTAATCAGTCCAATGCCTTCCCCCGTAGAGAAAAGGGGAATAGTGTCATGTCACGACCCAAACTGGAAGGCCATGACTGGCCCGGGCCATACCTTTCGAGCACCAACGCATTTTATCTGACCTTTCTTAATATCTATAAGGGTTGACGAGATCAATATAAATTGGTAGACTTGAATCCTAAACGACCAAAAATGACAGATAATGGCATGAACATATATAATATGGGGCCGACAAGACTGTCATGAAACTATATATAAGGTACGAGCTGACAAGCTGCCATGAGAGACTATACAACAAAAATCAGTCGACAAGGCAATCCAAACTATACATGAGTTGACACCTATCTATGAGCCTCTAAAGGAACATAAGTGCCGCAACATTGCCGGAACAGGGCCCCGACATACCCATAATGTCTATAACAAAAATGCATACCTAGATGTTACAGGTTGTATATTCTCTATCCTTGTTTACATTACTATTCTTACTTATGCTCTCCCGCCTTACATACTCAGTGCTTCATTCATACGGACGCCCTTTTTATTCGTGGACGCTGCATGTCGTGCCGCAGGTCCTGATAGACAGGTAGATGCAGCTTCCCCACCACAGTAGGCTGCCCAGTTCAGCGGTTATTGGAGAGATCATTTCTCCGTACTTGCCATGGTCTTGGTATGCATTTTTTATAGACATTATGGGTATGTCGAGGCCCCGTTCCAGCAATGTTGCAGCACTTATGCTCTTTTAGAGGCTCATAGACAGGTGTCGACTCATGTATAGTTTGGATTGCCTTGTCGGCTAATTTTTGTTGTATAGTCTCTCATGGCAGCTTATCAGCTCGTACCCTATATATAGTTTCATGACAGCCTTGTCTTCCCATGTAATGTATGTTCATGCCATTATCTGTCATTGTTGGTTGTTCATGGTTTATGTATACCATTTTTGTTGATCTCGTCGGCCCTTATAGATAATAAGAAAGCTTGGATAAAATGTATGTTGGTTCTCGGCAGGTATGGCATGGGTGCCAGTCATGGCCCTCCAGTTTGGCATGGGACATCTCAAACACAACGCATCCCCGGAGACATTTGTTTGCTTGCTCCCCCAACAAGTATTGACGAACCCTTTGAGATGCTTGTAAGAGTTTTGGCTCGGAGCCCCGGTGAAGAATCCCCATTGCTCAAGTAGTGTAAGCATCACATTGGTGATTTGGAAGTTGCCCGCTCATAAGTTGGTATTTACCAACATATCTCGTCTTTAAAATTAGGTTTTTGCTATGTTTGAGTGATAAAATCATGTGTTTAATATCATTTACTTTAAAATTACAGGTTCTATGTGATTTAGAAGTGATCTGGAAGAAACCAAGTGAAAATGAGTCAAAAAGAAGCTGAAAAGAAGAAAATCTGGAAAATGGCCTCAGGTGTCGCAATTGCGACACACACCTGGGAAATGCGAAGAAAGCAGAGATCGCAAATGCCAAAAGGTCTTCGCAAATGTGAAGTCAACCCAGGCCAACAGTCTTCGCAAATGCGATAAAGGACTTCGCAAATGCGAAGTCAAACCATACAGTCAATGTAAGGCCCCGTGAAATTTGTGCTCAAGGCATAACACTTCGTCGAGTCAAAATTTCCGTATATGTGTTGAGAATATGTAATATTTTACTGATTTTGCACTTAAAAACCAAGAGTCAAAATTTTCCAGAAAATTTCCATTATGCGGTCCAGAATGCGGTCGCAGATCAGTTATGCGGACCGCATTTCTGCCGCAGAGTAAAACAGAAGAATTGTCAAAATTGATGTTGAAGATGCGGACCATTATGCGATCGCATAACCAATATGCGGACCGCATAATCGTCACAGAAATTCCTCAAGAATTTGTGGAGGTCAGGTTTGCGGTGCAAAATGCGATCGCATAACAGGAATGCGGACCGCATTCATGTCGCAGACCCAAACAGACCCTTCAGAGTTTTGGGGGCACTTCTGCGGTCCAATTTGCGGACCGCATTTCGATTCTGCGATTGCAGATCTTGCTCGGGCTTTTATTTTTCTAAATTTTAAAACCCGACCCCCTTGTAATAAAACACCCCAACCCCTTATTTTTGACATTCTTCTGAAAAAAATAAGAAAGAGGAAGAGAGGGTTCTTGAGAGAGAATGCGATTTCCATCAATTTGGTTCTTCAAAACTATCCGGGCCGGGAAAATTCAAAGTAATTGTCCTCATCCCCATCCTTACAGGTAAATCCCTAACCTTTTTCCTTGATTTTCAGGTTTAAACTAAGGGAGGGGGGGAGTCTCATGCATTAATTCTGGAAAGTTATGGTTGAAATTGTGCATGCATGTCTATTAAAACCTAAAATCTAGTAGGAGTAATTGGGTGGGAGCAAAGACTTGTGCAAAGAAGGGGTTAATAACCTAAATATGTTCGGGTAGTGATTTTGAACCTTGAATTCTAAGTTATGTGTATTAATTTGTGCACTATATTGACGTTGCTAGATTATTTGGTGAATTGGAAGTAGAAATTAAAAAGGAATTCAGCTCCAGGTATGTATGGCTAACCTTGACCTTGTAAAATCGCCTTGTTGGTGTTCAAATGTTTGGTATGTGGCATCTACGTGGGTAAATTCGTGTGATTGGCATGATTGCGAATATGATATGTGGTATTAGTTGAGAAACAAATGACGGAAGGAAATTGTAAGTGATGCAACTGGAATAATTGTGATAGTAACATCTATGGCCTATTGTGGACAAGTATTACTGTAACGTAAAACACTTGTGAATTGTTGAATATGACGGAAATAGTATTAACGGTTATGGAGATACTTGTAAATTATTGTTGCTACTTCTTAAGAAGTGTTGTTGTGATATTTGTGAATTATTCATTGTTGTTGTTGTGATTGTTTGTGAAATGAAACTGTACGGTGGGATCGGGTTGCGCGCCGCAACATGAAGTAATAAGGTGTGGGTTGTGGTGATAAGGGTGGCCGAGGTAATAAGGGTGGAAAGTGATCGAAATCACTGTTGAAATGAAAAATATGAGCAAAAATGCGAAATTTATTGATGTGGAAATGTGGAAGGGGAAACAGGAGAGTTTGTAAAACTTGTTTGGCTCGATTGTTCCTTCTTATGGATTTGATTGTTGTTTCTATTACTGTTAATTACTTGTCTATGGCTTGACGTTTAATTGGCGCAAAGTTTGTTCATACATACCAGTACTATTCCAGTGTACTGACGCCCCTTTTGCCGGGGGCGCTACATTCATGTTATGATTGTTGGTGGATCCATAGCAGGTACTCCAGTCCACTGACCGTAGCTCCTCATCACTTTCCATCTGCTGAATTGGTGAGCCCCTTTCCTTTCGGGGCCCTGTGTGGCTCATGCCGCCTTTGTTTTGGGGATCTTGTCTTGATATTTGTATAAGGTATAGCCGGAGCCTTGTTACCGGCAAGTACTGTATCATCCTTTTTCAATGTTAGAGGCTTCGTAGACAGAAAATGTGGGTCATGAACTAAAGTGATATGTATCTTGTATGTTGGGCTATGTAAAATGTAAACCACGCTAAGAAATCACGTACCGTGCGTATGCTTTGTAATATAAAAAAGGTGTTTTTAATTGTAAATGGTTATTTCCTTTAGCCAATAAGTAATGAAAGAATGCGGGGTAACACGTGGGGTAGGAAAGGCACCCAGGTCTGCTTGACTGGGGCTACCCGATCGAGCGTCGGTCATGTCCTTCGAATTTGGGGTATGACAAACTTGGTATCAGAGCCAGAGGTTTTAAAGGAGTCCTAGGGTGTCTCGGACCCGTGTCTGGTAGAGCCCTACTTATCGGTGTGAAGTCGACCACATCTATAAGTGGGGGGCTGCATGGACATTTAGGAAATTTCCCACTTCTTTGTCATTCTGTATCATGCGGTGAAGTGAAATGTGAAAGTATCTATGTCTAACTCGTGCTTTGTTCCGAAATCTTTTCAGTAATGGCACCTAAGAAGAGAGCTAGACTCGGTGTTGGGGCCAATGCCACCCCGAGTGAGGCTGTGAATCATGTACCTGATGCCGTGGGTGAGAGTGACTCCCCGACCTTGAATCTGCCCGGTCCATCTATTCCAGATCCAAGCATTCCTGTTCCGGCTGCGGCAGAGGGTGCCACCATCCCTCTCGTCGATATTCCTGATTCTGATGCAGTTCCAGCTTCCGGTCCCGGGGTTTCTGATGGGGACCTTAGAGGAGCCATCCGTATGTTGACCTAGCTAGTGTCCGCCCAGGCCCAGAGATCTCATGATGCCCCTGTGTCCTCCAGCGGACAGGGAGATTCTGCCAGCTCCAGAGTCCACCAGTTTCTACGATTGGCCCCTCCAGAATTCTCAGGCACAGACCCAGAGGCTGATCCGCAGGATTTCCTTGATGAGATGTATAAGACCCTTCGAGTGATGAAGGCTACAGAGATAGAGGGGGTTGAGTTGGCTTCATATAGGTTGAGGGGAGTAGCGCGTTCGTGGTTTGAGATGTGGGAGGATTCCCGTGAGGAGGGAAGACCTCCGGCTAGATGGGACGAGTTTGTAGATGCCTTTATGGACCATTTCTTGCCTACTGAGACAATGGCAGCCCGTGCCACTGAGTTCGAGGTTCTCAAACAGGGCAGCATTAGTGTTTGGGAGTACCACATGGAGTTCGTGAGGTTGTCCAAGTATGCTCCTCAGTTAGTGTCGACCATGGATGCTCGAGTTCGGCGCTTCGTTCAGGGTCTTAGTCCTTTGGTGGTGAATGAGGTTGCTACAGCAGCCTTGCACTCAGATATGAATTATGGAAAGATTGTAGGATTCGCTCAGGCCATGGAGGCTAGAAAGTTGAAGATTCGGGCAGAAAGGGAGAGCAGCAGCAGGGCCCGGTCAATGGGCCACTAAGGGAGACCAGTTCCGGGGAGAGGGTCATCAGGGCCATCCCAGTCATATGCTCAGTCCTCAGCGAGTGCACCGCCATCTGTGCATAGTTATCAGTAGGGAAGTCATTCTAGACTAGGTTCAGACAGTAGGAGGTCCCGTCAGTCCGGTTGTCTAGGAGTGGGGTCTCAGCAGCGGGAGGGGGGGGGGGGGGCTACATGCCCCAAATGTGGGAGATTCCATACAGAGACTTGCTATTTGGATACCCTGGTATGTTATAGGTGCGGGGTAAGAGGTCACATCCAGCGGGACTGCCGTGCGCCCAGTCAGGGTATGGGTAGGGGATATTCCTAAGACTGCTTTCACAACTCGCTATGGTCACTTTGAATTCTTGGTCATGTCTTTTGGGCTAACCAACGCCCCGGTAGCTTTCATGGATCTTATGAATCGGGTTTTCAAGCCATTTCTAGACTCCTTTGTGATTGTTTTCATTGACGACATCCTCGTTTATTTGCGGAGCAGGGAGGATCATACCATTCACCTCAGAGCAGTATTGCATACTCTTCATCAGCACCAGTTGTACGCTAAGTTTTCAAAATGTGAATTTTGGTTGGAGTCCGTCACTTTTCTGGGTCATGTTGTTTCCAGTAAGGGGATTCAGGTGGATCCCCAGAAGATTGCAGCAATGAAGGATTGGCCTAGGCCCACGACCCCGACGGAGGTTCGTAGCTTCTTGGGTTTAGCCGGGTACTATCGGAGGTTTGTGGAGGGATTCTCTACCCTCGCCTCCCCATTGACTAAATTGACGCAGAAAGCAGTTAAGTTCCAGTGGTCCGACGCTTGTGAGAAAAGTTTTTAGGAATTGAAGTCAAGGTTGACCTCGGCACCGATATTGGCTTTGCCAAAAGGCACGGAAGGATTTGTGGTTTATTGTGATGCCTCAAAGGTTGGTTTGGGGTGTGTATTGATGCAACATGGGAAGGTTATAGCGTATGCTTCAAGGCAACTCAAGAATCACGAGAAGAATTACCCGATGCACGATTTGGAGCTTGCAGCAGTTGTATTTGCCTTGAAGATATGGCGGCATTATCTTTATGGGGTCCATGTGGATGTGTTCTCGGACCACAAGAGTCTCCAATATTTATTCAAATAGAAAGAGTTAAATTTGAGGCAGCGGCGGTGGTTAGAATTGATTAAAGATTATGATATGAACATCTTGTACCATCCAGGAAAGGCGAATGTGGTGGCCGACGCCCTCAGTCGGAAATCCATGGGTAGTTTGGCTCACTTGGGAGCGGATCAGAGGCTCCTGGCCCGGGAGGTTTATCAGTTGGCCAGTCTTGGGGTTTGCATTTCGACCCCGAATGAGGAGGAAATCATGGTGCATAACAGAGCAGAATTGTCGCTTGTAGCAGAAGTCAAGGAAAAGCAGTTCATTGACCCAGCATTGGCACAAATAAAGGAGGCAATTCTGAACAACAAAACTTCGGCATTTTCACTCGGCGGCAATGATGGTGTGTTACGAATGTCAGGGTAGGCTATGTGTCCCAGATGTGGATGACCTTCGGGAGAGGATAATGGCAGAGGCTCATCATTCCAGGTATTCGGTGCACCCAGGTTCCACGAAGATGTATCACGATCTCAGTGAGATTTATTGGTGGAGCGGTATGAAGAGGGGTGTGGCAGACTTTGTGTTTAAATGTCCAAATTGTCAGCAAGTAAAAGCTGAGCATCAGCGGCCCGGTGAGTTAACCCAGCTTATGGAAATACCAATGTGGAAATGGGAGATGATCAACATGGATTTCGTGGTAGGATTACCTCGCACTCAGCGCAAGTTCGACTCAATTTGGGTGATAGTGGATCGACTCACCAAATCAGCTCACTTCTTGCCAGTCAAGTCTACCGATACCGCAAAACAGTATGCTCGGTTGTACATAAAGGAAATAGTGAGGCTTCATGGTACTCCACTCTCTATTATTTCTTATCGAGAGGCTCAGTTCACAGCTAATTTTTGGAAGAAATTTCAGCAAGGTTTGGGTACTCAGGTGAATCTCAGCACGACTTTTCATCCGCAGACCGATGGCCAAGCAGAGCAGACTATTCAGACGCTTGAAGACATGTTGCGGGCTTGTGTCTTGGATTTCAAAGGTAATTGGGATGATCACTTGACCTTTATAGAATTTGCTTACAATAACAGTTTTCATGCTAGCATCCAAATGGTCCCATTTGAGGCATTGTACGGAAGGAGATACAGATCTCCGATCGGATGGTTCGAAGCAGGTGAAGCAGAATTGATAGGGCCGGATCTCGTGCATCAGGCTATGGAAAAAGTTAAAGTCATTCAGGAAAGGATGAAGACTGCTCAGAGTCGTCAGAAATCCTATGCGGACGTTCGTCGAAGGGGATTGGAGTTCCAAGTAGATGATTGGGTATTCTTGAAGGTGTCTCCTATGAAGAGAGTCATGCGATTTGGGTAGAAAGGGAAGCTGAGTCCTAGATATGTCGGGCCTTATCGGATCATTCAAAGGATCGGGCAAGTTGCTTATAGGCTGGAGTTGCCCCCTGAAATGTCCTTAGTGCACTCGGTGTTCCATGTGTCTATGCTAAGGAAAGTGGTCGGAGATCCGTCCTCCATTGTGCCAGTTGAAGACATCAAGGTTACTGAAGAGTTATTGTATGAAGAAATCCCGGTTGTTATTCTTGATAGTCAAGTCCGTAAATTGCGAAATAAGGAGATTGCTTCAGTTAAAGTGTTGTGGAGAAATCAACAAGTCGAGGAAGCCACGTGGGAAGCGGAAGATGAGATGAAAGAAAAATATCCCCATTTATTTGAGCAAGTCTAGTAGTGATCGTGCGAATTCTTGTCCCTAAGCGAAATGGTATTGTGTCCCGTTTGGTGCAAAGGCACCCCGTTTCTCCCCTAGATGCATTACTATTGTAATTCTTCAAGTTGTGCCAAAATTATATGTGTTGTGCTTGTTTGAATCATATGCCAACCTTTCTGGGTGAAATTTTGTAAGAACTCTTGTGATAAGTAATTGGCATGTGGTGGTATAGATTGGTAATAAGTGATTTGCAAGTGTGTAGTGAATCGAAATGGTTAAACTATGTAGGACTCATTGGAGTAATCAAACTATGTGCAAAAGTGTGTCAAATGATTGGATATGTGTAAGTAGAGGGGCAATAAATTGTGTACCAGCTATAAGGATAATAGGAACTGTGTAATGGTGCATAAAAATGTGTTTTGAGGGCTCTCTGACAGGTAGGTAGGTCCAAATTACAAAGGAAACTCTGGCAAAAATTTTCTAAAATATGGGAGTTAGTGGAAAATTTGGAAACTTGCATATCACGTTGTTCAGACCAACTGGTTTTCAAAAACCCTCATTCGAGGACGAATGATTTTAAGTGGGGGAGGATGTAAAGCCCCGTAAATTTTGTGCTCAAGGCATAACACTTCGTCGAGTCAAAATTTCCGTATATGTGTTGAGAATATGTAATATTTTACTGATTTTGCACTTAAAAATCAAGAGTCAAAATTTTCCAGAAAATTGCCATTATGCGGTCCAGAATGCGGTCGCAGATCAGTTATGCGGACCGCATTTCTGCCGCAGAGTGAAACACAAGAATTGTCAAAATTGATGTTGAAGTTGCAGACCATTATGCGATCGCATAACCAATATGCGGACCGCATAATCGTCGCAGAAATTCCTTAAGAATTTGTGGAGGTAGTTTTGCGGTGCAAAATGCGACCACATAACAGGAATGCGGACCGCATTCCTGTCGCAGACCCAAACAGACCCTTCAGAGTTTTGGGGGCACTTCTGCAGTCCAATTTGCGGACCGCATTTCGATTCTGCGATCGCAGATCTTGCTCGGGCTTCTATTTTTCTAAATTTTAAAACCCGACCCCTTGTAATAAAACACCCCAACCCCTCATTTTTAACATTCTTCTGAACAAAATAAGAAAGAGGAAGAGAGGGTTCTTGAGAGAGAAAGCGATTTCCATCAATTTGGTTCTTCAAAACTATCTGGGCCGGGAAAATTCAAAGTAATTGTCCTCATCCCCATCCTTACAGGTAAATCCCTAACCTTTTTCCTTGATTTTCAGGTTTAAACTGGGGGGGGGGGGGGAGTCCCATGCATTAATTCTTGAAAGTTATAGTTGAAGTTGTGCATGCATGTCTATTAAAACCTAAAATCTAGTAGGAGTAATTGGGTGGGAGCAAAGACTTGTGCAAAGAAGGGGTTAATAACCTAAATATGTTCGGGTAGTGATTTTGAACCTTGAATTCTAAGTTATGTGTACTAATTTGTGCACTATATTGACGTTGCTAGATTATTTGGTGAATTGGAAGTAGAAATTAAAAAGGAATTCAGCTCCAAGTATGTATGGCTAACCTTGACCTTGTAAAATCGCCTTGTTGGTGTTCAAATGTTTGGTATGTGGCATCTACGTGGGTAAATTGTGAAATTCGTGGTTGGCATGATTGCGAATATGATATGTGGTATTAGCTGAGAAACAAATGACGGAAGGAAATTGTAAGTGATGCAACTGGAATAATTGTGATAGTAACATCTATGGCCTATCGTGGACAAGTATTGCTGTAACGTAAAACACTTGTGAATTGTTGAATATGATGGAAATAGTATTAACAGTTATGGAGATACTTGTAAATTATTGTTGCTACTTCTTATGAAGTGTTGTTGTGATCTTTGTGAATTGTTCATTGTTGTTGTTGTGATTGTTTGTGAAATGAAACTGTACGGTGGGATCGGGTTGCGCGCCGCAACACGAAGTAATAAGGTGTGGATTGTGGTGATAAGGGTGGCCGAGGTAATAAGGGTGGCCGAGGTAATAAGGGTGGAAAGTGATCGAAATCACTGTTCAAATAAAAAATATGAGCAAAAATGCGAAATTTATTGATGTGGAAATGTGGAAGGGGAAACAGGAGAGTTTGTAAAACTTGTTTGGCTTGATTGTTCCTTCTTATGGATTTGATTGTTGTTTCTATTACTGTTACTTACTTGTCTATGGCTTGATGTTTACTTGGCGCAAAGTTTGTTCATACATACCAGTACAATTCCAGTGTACTGACGCCCCTTTTGCCGGGGGGCGCTACATTCGTGTTATGATTGTAGGTGGATCCATAGCAGGTACTCCAGTCCACCAACCGTAGCTCCTCATCACTTTCCATCTGCTGAATTGGTGAGCCCCTTTCCTTCGGGGCGCTGTGTGGATCATGCCGCCTTAGTTTTGGGGATCTTGTCTTGATATTTGTGTAAGGTATAGCCGGAGCCTTGTTACCGGCAAGTACTGTATAATCCTTTTTCAATGTTAGAGGCTCCGTAGACAGAAAATGTGGGTCATGAACTAAAGTGATATGTATCTTGTATGTTGGGCTATGTAAGATGTAAACCACACTAAGAAATCACGTACCGTGCGTATGCTTTGTAATAAAAAAAGGTGTTTTTAATTGTAAATGGTTATTTCCTTTAGCCAATAAGTAATGAAAGAATGCGGGATAACACGTGGGGTAGGAAAGGCACCCAGGTCCACTTGACTGGGGCTACCCGGTCGAGCGCCGGTCATGTCCCTCGAATTTGGGGCGTGACAGTCAAACTTTTCAAATGCGATGATCAATAGTAATATACTAGTTCGCAATTGCGAACTAATATTCGCAATTGCGAAAATCGTGCTTTCGTTCTGGGCAATTATGTTATTTCACATTTTTTGGACCCAAACCCTTTAATACACGACTTAGCTCATTTGTGAAAGATCTTTGGCAAATCTTTGGCTTAATTTTCAGTCCTAAGACTAGAGAGAACAAGTTTGGAAGCTAGCGTTTTGCACATACACTTGGGTTTTGAGGATTTGAGGCTTTTGGTTAAGAATTTCTTACTCATTTGTGTTCATTCTTCATTTCCTTGTTTTGTATTGAATATCTGTGTGTAGTATTTATTTCAACACTCAAATCTTGTTTATGGGAATATTCATAATTAAAGTGTGGATTAAATATCTTGTTGTACTTATGTATTGAATGATTTTTTATCTTTTATGAAGTGAGTTATTGTTTCTTTAATTATTCTTGTTCTTTAATATTTCCAAAGGGATTAGCTAACCCTAGGACTCGCCCATTAACTTTGAATTAATTTTGGGAAAGATTATTTGGGGTTGGGAAAGATTAATTAACAAGAACTTGAGACTTTAACCCTCATTTTATAGTTCTACCTAGGGATAGGATTGAACTACTTGTAGGCATATCGGGTGTGCTTAATCTCTTAATTGATTTAGGGATAATTTAATTTGGAAGTCTTGTTAGTCTTTGGAAGAAACTAATATAGAATTTTTACCCGTGGGTAATTAACATAAACTCGCTCATATTTGTAAAATCGTGAAATACATTGGATCGTTACTTGAGTGTAATTCCCCGTGTATCCATACTTGTAGCCATTGATCATTTTACTTGCTTTCTAGGTTAGTTTACATTTTTTGCATTTAGCTATAAATATTTTCTCTAAACAATTCTAAGTGTTTGGCATTGCATAACAAGTGATAATTCTCTTACATTCCTAATCGCCTACATATTGTTCTCTGTGAGATTCGACCCCGATTCATAGTTGGGTAAATTATATTGCATGCAACTGTGTCCATTTACTTTTTAGTAGTGGATTTGGACGTCATCACCCGCCCTAATGCGGGGCAGGACTATAGCACTTGCATAACCCTCATTCGGTAACTGTCGGTGAGCTGCTGCTCTTGGTGGAGGTGGGGAAGGGCGGCAACATTATCTTGAGGCAGTCGACCTCGTCTATTTGCTTGAGGCTCAAGAGGAACCTCCTCAACTTGGTCATCATCTACATCCTCCCCCACTGGCAAATTTCCAATGGGCTCATTATTGAGAGCCATTTTCTTACCTAAAAGCAATTCAAAAACAAAGTTAGTGACACGGAAGGAAAAGAAGACAAATCACATAAAAACCTAGATATATAGCTAAATCCATTTAACGCACCGGCAACAATGCCAAAAATAGATGTCGTCCAAACTCACACCACAAATATAGGTAGTGAGGCGGTCGAAGCAATAATAAAAACCCAATACAAGTTGGGGTCGAATCATCAGGGAGTTAGAAATCATGTTAGGTATACACCTAGTGTAATTGTACAATGTGCCTCAAATTGCACTTCCATATTCTTGTTTGTTGTTTCCATTTCTACTTTATGCTATTGATTACAATTATAAAACTAGGAGACAATATTTTTAGTTTTAGTTGTTTTTCAAATGATAAAGGATCTAGGGTCGTGACTTCCACCTAGGTGGTTACCTAACGGGTTGTAAACTCTAGGGCAAGTTTGATTAGTCGGGGTTGTAATATAGCAATGCCACGCAATTACCCACTCTATACCTCTCAGTAGTTTGAGTGATTTTGCCCAATTTTCCTTTGTCAAGTCCAAATGGGTATTGCACAAATCAAGTGATATATGCTCAAGTCGGGTCTTACTATCTCTAGTTTTGACCCTTTAATTGGGGCTATCAATTTCTTGAGTTCATATCAATTTCTTGTTAGCCAAGTGTTTCTAGACTTAGTCTCTCTTTCTAGTAGAGATTAAGTCATATAGGCATGAATCAATGTTTGCAATAACTAATTCTAGAATACAAGCATGAACAAGGCTAAATATCACTGACCCAATCACAAACGAGCCCTAAATCAAACACCCATTAAGTACCCACACTAGGGTTGGGCCACAACCCTAGTTAGAAATTTAGCTACTCATGAAAATTGAATAAATACAAGAAGAAATTAAGATAGAATGCATAATAATTGATTGGAGAAAGAAAATCTAATGTTTAGAAGACTTGTATTGATTATCTATATAGTTTAATTGTTGCCCGATTTTATTTGCACATGTTCATAGTAGAACCTTTATGTCACACCTCCTTTTTCGCTATTACACCCCGCGAAATGTATAATAAAAGGAGTTTTTTCAATTAAAGGACAGTCGAAACGGGATTCGTTTATTAAGAAGTTCAGAGTCGCCACTTGGGAGATTTATGGTGTCCCAAGTCACCGGTGTGAATCCCGAATCGAGGAAAGGGTTTGACTCTGTATTAACAGTCGCGAACCAGAAATCCGGGTAAGGAGTTCTGTTAAACCGGGAGAAGGTGTTAGGCACTCCCGAGTTCCGTGGTTCTAGCAAGGTCGCTCAACTGCTATATTTGGATAAAATCTGATTTTAATACATGTTAAACCTATAGTGCGATTTTAGAATTCCTTACCGCTTTTAGTCAATTATTAAGAAAGTGAACGTCGTTTAAGAACGTGTTTTCGGATCACGTCACATGAAATGCACCCGGATCCTCGACACATTCTTATTCAACGTTTTGGGATTTGGATTTGGGTCACATAAAATGCACACCCATATTTAAGAAGGTGAAATTATTAAAGTCGCGCCTAAAGTGGCTAGCGTGTTATTATCTTTGTGGGAAGCCGTGAAATTCACTAAACGGCACGCCCGGATTCTAAATATTTTGATATAAGCATTTAATGAGGGGCCCACAATTTGTGTGTTTTGTTTGGCGAGGCTCATCTCATTTTTATTTAAAGGCCAACCTAAAGCAACTACGATTTTTCTATTTTATTATTTGTCTCTAAAAGGATCTAATTAATTTACATTTATAAATTGGAGCCTCGAATTCAAGTCCGAATTCAAACAAAAGAGAGGACCCTTTTAATTTGAACTCACCACCTAATTCGAATACCCAAATTTATATTTGCAAATTAATCCCCTATCCCTAATATTTTTTTAAAAAAGGAGTTTTGATTTATAGCAGTTTTGGGCCTTGAACCGTTGGCCCAGGTCTGTAAATGTTGCTGTACAACCATTGGGCTTCAGTGAAGTCCAGCCATGTTTGGGCAATTGAACAGGCAATGGGCTTATTTTTACAGCCCAATTATCAGGAGACCAGACATTTAACAGTAAGATTTTCAATTCTCACCCAAATTAAACTAACAGGGAGATCATAACATATGAATGCATAATCTGATGTTAGTGAGAGCATGACCAACACTATAGCTAATTTTATAGCGTCTACTCACAGGAGTTTGAAATTCCAGTTTGAGATTATGCTTTCAAAGTCGGTTGCCTAATCTGATTATTCTCTTTGATTTTTGAAAATGAGACTACAACATATTCCTACTACATTACCTACTGGAAACAATTTAAACATGAAAACGCACAAAACTACAACCTACTATCACTGAGCATGGCATTTCTTGTTACTGAAATTTAATACAGTCCTAGACGGCTCCTAACAGTAATACTGCAGCTAATTAACAGATATATGTAACCACTAACAGAAATTAACTGAACTAACATGTGCTATTCTACTTTTCCAACATGAAATTGCTCTTTTACTGAAAAGCTCGAACAAACCGAAGAAATAACAGTTCAACAGTCCAATGTAATTACAATTCAAACAGTCCAAAGGTTTTCCAATTCAGTTACAAGTCCAACAGTCCCAATTACTAGAACTACTCCTATTTAACACGAGCACACACATGTTTAAACTAAACTACAGTTACATAATAATGAAAATAGAGGCAGATTCAGGTGCGCAATGTTTCATCATTTCACTTCACAATTATTCATGTACATTGAATGAAACTCTACATCATAGAGCCAATAGTGTACCTGGAAATGAGCAAAATGAAAGGGAATTGAGGTCAGCTAGGCAGCCACAGGATACAGCAGCAAAATGAGATCAATTTCAGGACCAAGTCGATATTATAGCACCCAGGAGAGTACAGAGAAATAACAGCAACAAAAACAGCCCAAATCTCACTCGTTCAACCTCAGGTTTACTCCAAATTGAACTAGAACTAAAAGTTAACTTCAAACAAGCAATGTAGCAGTTTTTTTTGTTGGATTTTTTACTGGATTTTTTGTAGGTTTTTGGATTTTTCAGGAATTAAGAGCTAAAAGAAAACTGGAACTATAGGAATGCAGATTTTAGAACTTCCTTAGATTTTTGAAGTTCAAATTTGAAATTTAGAACTTCAGAGAGGGATTTTGAGGGGAAGATTAAGAGCTGGAATGTTCTGGGGAACTTTCAGGGATAAAAAACTTGTTTATTAAGGCACTAGGCCTCCCTTTTATAGGCAAGAATAGGGGCAGAAGGTTCTGAAAGTTTTTACTCACTTTCCCCCCCTTTTTATTTTCAGAAATGGTACCTTAGTCCCTAATTTTATGGCTTGTTGCCCAAGTTACTGCATTAAGAATGCAGAAACTTACACTAAGGCCCCCTTCTAGAAAGCCCTAGGGTGTTCTAGCCTTGTTTTCTACCTATGGAATACCTATACTACCCTTATTTTGTTCTGAAATTACCAAGTATTAATAAACCAGCCCATTTTAGATGCCTAAACTACCCTTGATTGCCCTTAAAATTACAAACCCTAGTATGACCTATAACTGTCAGCCTCCTTTTGTCCTAGCTAAAATTTAACTATAGTTAAAACAATCCTAATTCAGCTATATCCAAACAACCTAATAACAACATCTAAAAATTCTAATTAACACTAACAAACTTTCAGCTATAACCCAATTAACTAAACTGGACCTAACAATTACTTGAAGATAAATGCTGAAATCTGAGAGACAATTACTAATCAAAATCACATATTAAAAGAGCATCAAACTGATTCGAACAACTACCTATCTACTGATTTGAAACAAAATTAAACCGATAGAACAAATTTAGAGAATTTAAGCAAAACGGTACAACTTAAACATGATTAACCCTAAAAGATTCAAATCACAACAAATTATCGAAGACAAACTCACCAGAATAAAGCAACAGAAAACAAACAGAAAAAATCGAACTAACAATTAAACATTTGAACTAATTGAACTGCACCTAAATATCTAAACATAACAACGATCAAAGCAAGACTGAAAAATCAACAAGAAAAATCAAAAAAATAGAACGAGACTCACAGTTATTTTCTCTTCGTTTTGATTGACTTATCGAAGTCGATTTTTTAATTAATGTTACATGTTTATACAACATATAACATCAATTACAAAATCCCCTCGACTTCTTGAAAGTGCAGAACAGCCATCCTTGAAAACCCTATATCTAAGGGGTTTGGTTAAATCCAGGGGTAATTGTTTTGAGATTTAGGTTGAGAAAGATAGGGAGAGCGTATGGTGTAAAGTTGGGGTTGTTTAGTGGTGGCGCCGCCGTGCACGGTGGCGGCGACGCCTAGGGTTTGGTAGATTTGGGGGTTTTGGTTGGGATTTGAAAGAAAACAAGGTTGGATTTGGGAAGAGGGGAGCGAGGGGAGGAAATGGTGTAATTTTGGGCGTCATTGGAAGCCGGCCGCCGCCGTGAGGCGATTTCCGTCGGCGGCGCAAGGCGGAGCCGGCGGGGAACAAAGAGTATGAGGAAGAGGGGAATGGTCTTTAGGGTTTCTAGATTTTCAGACACTTTTATGTAAAAGTCGAAATCAATTATGGACCGTTGGATTAGATGGACGGAACGGACCAGATTAATTTTAACTTAAAGGTATCAAACGACGTAGTATTGGCATGATACTACGCTGTTTTGAGGGATCCTAGGGACTGAAGATTGGACCGGGTATTGGGTGTATTTGGGCCTAGCTTGTTTGGTTTTGGGGGTGGGGGGTCCGTTTGGGCTTTAAGCATTTTAAAGGATTTGGCTCAAAACAATTCAACTCCTCTTTTATCTTTCTCTTTCTTTTCAAATTAACTCTTTTTTTTAATTTCTTTTCTTTAAAAATAAAACTAAAAATAAACCTAAATTGATTCCTACTCAAATTATCTTAGCAAATTAATTACCATAATTAAGGAATTAAAGAAAAACTACTAAAAATCCACATTGGAATTAAAAGGCGCAAAATGACTATTTTTTGTGATTTTCCTTTTTGTAAAACAACCTTATTACTATTCTTAAAATGCAAAAAACTCATAAAGGCACATGCAACACATTTTTTGTATTTTTTACTAATTAAAATGCACAAGCAAAATACAAACAATTAACAGAAAATGCCATGAAAATCCACAAAATTGCAAATACTGAAAGAAGTTATTTTGTTTTGAATTTATGGGAGTAATTCACATAGGGCAAAAATCACGTGCTCACAGCTGCCCCTCTTTGCTCGGGAACACGCAGAGTTCTCGGGCAAAGATAAGTGAGCAAATACGAGCAAATTTTGCCCGTTTGAATACTCCGTGTGAAGCATTTTTGAAAACTTTGCCGCACCATGCTTCTAAGGTTGCCTACATATCCTTGGCTAAAAAGGAATCAAGTCAGTGTAGTTCGGGAAGGTCTGGTAGCTGGGACTACCAGGGACTGTGATTTCACTGCTGTTGCGGTTGCTACTGCTCGCTGACCTCCTTATTACACCATGTTAAAATAAAAAGAAGCTAGCCTAAGCTATGATATATGAATTACAAAAGGGTCCTATCTATGTCTTCTAACTTGCTCTTGTGTTGCCTTGAACTTGTATTCTTCCACTGGAATTCTTGCGTTGTTGCCTTGCATTGTGATTGGAGATGTTTCGCCATTCCTCCGGGCGATGCTGGACTGCTGAAGTTTGAAATATGTGCCTCTTTTCTCCAGGCAAGCTCCTGATTGCTGACGCTTGAAAAGTATTCCCTTGTTCTCCAGGTGGGCTCCTGATTGCTGAACTTGAAAAGTATTCCTTTGTTCTCCAGGTAGGCTCCTGACTGCAACAAAATAAACAACAAAGAAAATTTTCTGCCCCAGTTTGGTGACTGGGTATAGCATGTTATCAAATATTAAAAATTAAAAGCTAAAATTTGAATTGTACTTCCCTTGTTCTCCATGTGGGCGCCTGATTGCTGAAGCTTGAAAAGTATTCCCTTGTTCTCCAGGTGGGCTCCTGATTGCTGAACTTGAAAAATATTCCCTTGTTCTCCAGGTGAGCTCTTGACTGCAACAAAATAAACAAACAAAGAAAATTTTCTACCCCAGTTTGGTGGCTGGGCACATATGTGAGTGTTAAATATAGTTATTCTACCAACTATTATAAGGATTTGAAAGCTAAGTCCTATTATCCAGGGAGGTCCTGACAACTCCTAACAATTACGAACCTAAGTTATATCTTCTAAAGGTATCACCCCCACTACATTTGTTATCTAATAGGTCTTAACTACTCCCCATTATCCAGGAGGGTCCTAACAACTTCTAGTAAAAAAAAAATAGTTTTAACCTAAGTAGACCTTGTTACCTATATCTTGTTATCTAAACAGACCTTAAAACTACGTCCCATTATCCAGGAGGGTCCTGAAAACTTCTAATTGAATCCTATCTTAAACATGCCAATTTTGAAACCCACTTATGCTCATTTGGGGTGCAGTTATGCTAAATTGTGCTACTCATGATTGTCTTGACATTTAAACTAAGTCCCAATTTCCAGGAGGGCCCTGAGAGTTTCCAGTCATACCTGTTTGGGTGCTGCCTTTCCTTACGGAGGGTTTCTCCGAAGCAAACAAGACTTCTGCCCCTGTTTCAATCAAAGAAAGACCTTGTTAATATAAAGTGGTGGCTAGTTGCTGGCATTCTTGCTAGGTACGTCTCTGCTGCTGGGCTTTACTCTGTCCCGCTTTCCTGGACTTGCCTTGAATCCCCTCGACTTCCTGACCGAATTTCAACCCCTTGACTGGGATGACCCAAGTGTTCTATCCCGTATTGTTGTTTTTTGTGTTTCTGACTCCTCTTTTGATACTTCGCTTCCTCCCCACCATTATCTGATTAATCCACCGATGAAAGTTCCAGTTGTCCTTTATGACTTACTTTGCCTTTTGACAACTGTCTGTACAACTAGGAAGCTGGTAGTTAGCCTTGACATTCCTTCCTTTTGTTTCGAACAGAACTGACTCTGAAACATCTTAAAGATAGACCTCGAAAGAATGAAATGCAACGACCTCGAGGGTTAAGGATAAAGAGAATCCGAGGACGGATGATTTGTAATGAAGAAAGAAGAGAATAAGACTTATCTGAGCGGAGCAGCTGGTACCATTGAGCATGCCATGCATTTTGGATTAACCAGCCCAGTCTGTCTAACCAATCAACTTTCGATTGCCACATTTGTTGTTCCGGACTTTCACAACCTGATTTTCACCCAAACCCAAACCTTGCTCGTCTTGCAATGTCTTGAGCAGCTTTTGACCACAGACTTGTCTCATTTGCCTGTCTGAAAAACTCACCTTCGCCTTACGGTGCCCGTGAGGGTTTTCACCAATAAGACTCTCATTTTTTATTTCTCTCAACTCACTTCGCCTTACGGTGCCCGTGAGGGTTTTCACCAATAAGACTCTCTCATTTTTGATTTCTCTCATCTCCCGTCGCCTTATGATGCCCGTGAGGGTTTTCACCAATAAGACTCTCTCATTTTTATCATTTTTCTTCTTGTACCGGAATGTTGCCCCTGACATGAATCATCTTTACTTGCTCGTCTTGGCACTTTTGAAGACTGATCAGAAGGTCTTTCTTTGGACCGTAATGCAGGCTTTGGATGGGGTTAGAAAGAAGGGTATAAAAGCCTTGGGATTTTGTTTGGTGTGACTGAACCTCAGGGAGAGGCTGCCTACGTACCCTTTCGGGATCAAGTCGAACGTAGTTCAGGTCATAGAAATTACTTTGTTGTTGCAATCTTTCCTTTTCTTCCACTTTCTTTTCTTTCTTTTCATTTCTTTTTCTTTCTTTTCTTTTCTTCATTTTTCTTTTTTCTCTTTTCTTTTATCTCCTTTTTTTTTCTTTTCGCCTTCTTTTTTTTTCTCTTTTCTTTTCTTCTTCTTTTCCTTTTCTTTTCTTTTGGACTGTGTTTTCTTGTTTCTTCACTGATTTTCCTTGCTCGAGCTCCCGAGCTATTATTGATTCCGAAAGAGGGGTACGAAAGAAAATAAATGAGGCTCAAAAGGGATAACAAAGGATAAAGTGTTTGGATAGCAGAACAAAATGCCTTCGTCATTTCAATCTCAAAAATATGCCAAATACAATAAAGTACAATTAATCCAAGAAATCATACATAGTATCGCTTGACTGCATCAGAGTTGATAGCCATTTCTACACATTTTCCTTCCACATCCGTCAAATATAATGCACCATTGGACAACACTCTGGTTACAACAAATGGCCCCTGCTAGTTCGGGGCGAACTTTCCTTTTGCCTTAGCCCAATGAGGTAAGATACACCTCAACACCAATTGCCCTACTTCAAACTTCCGCGAACGCACTTTCTTGTTATATGCTCTTGCCATTCTCTGTTGGTACAACTGACCGTGACATACTGCTGCCAATCTCTTTTCATCAATCAAACTTAGTTGTTCTAAGCGGGCTTTAACCCATTCAACATCATCAATTTCTGCCTCGGTAATAATCCGAAGGGACGGGATTTCAACCTCTGCGGGTATTACTGCCTCAGTGCCATACACCAGTGAATAAGGAGTCGCCCCTACTGAAGTGCGGACAGTAGTGCGATAGCCTAACAGGGCGAAAGGTAACTTCTCATGCCATTGCCTGGACCCTTTTACCATTTTCCGAAGTATTTTCTTGATGTTCTTGTTAGCTGCTTCGACCGCTCCATTCGCCTTAGGACGATATGGGGTGGAATTGCGGTGCGTGATCTTAAACTGCTGACATGTCTCTGCCATCAGATGACTGTTGAGGTTGGCACCATTGTCCGTGATGATTACCTTTGGGATCCCATACCGACAGATGATATTCGAATGCACAAAATCGACCACTGCCTTCTTGGTCACAGATTTGAAGGTCTTCGCCTCCACCCACTTAGTGAAATAATCAATAGCTACCATAATGAACTTGTGCCCATTTAACGCTGCTGGCTCGATCGGCCCAATGACATCCATTCCCCAAGTAGCAAACGGCCATGGTGCCGACATTGTATTCAATTCAGATGGTGGAGAATGAATCAAAATCTCCATGTACCTGACATTGGTGACACTTGCACACGAAACTAATGCAATCCCGTTCCATAGTAAGCCAATAATAACCTGCTCGGAGAATCTTTTTCGCCAATACATATCCGCTCATATGAGGTCCACAAACTCCCGCATGTACCTCGACTATGATAACTGTAGCCTGTTTAGCATCCATGTATCTCAATAATCCAAGATCTGGAGTTCTCTTGTACAGCACTCCCTCACTGAAGAAAAATCCGCTTGCCAGGCGCCGAATTGCTCTCTTTTGATCCCCTGTAGCCTGTGCTGGGTATACTCCCATCCTGAGGTATTCTTTGATATCATGGAACCACGGCTCACCATCAAGCTCTTCTTCCACCACGTTACAATAGGCATGCTGATCTCGGACCTGAATCTGTAACGGGTCCACATAAGCCTTGTCTGGATGATGCAGCATTGACGCCAAAGTAGCCAAAGCGTCGGCAACCTCATTGTGAATCCTTGGAATATGCCTGAAATCTATTGATTGAAACCGTTGACAAAGTTCATGCAAACACTGCTGGTACGGTATGAGCTTCAAGTCTCGTGTTTCCCATTTACCCTGAATCTGGTGTACCAGAAGATCCGAGTCACCCATGACCAAGATTTCCTGGACACCCATGTCTATAGCCAATCTCAAACCCAAGATACACACCTCGTATTCAGCCATGTTATTGGTGCAATAGAAACGAAGTTGAGCCGTAACAGGGTAGTGTTGCCCTGTCTCGGAAATCAGTACTGCTCCTATCCCGACGCCTTTGGCGTTGGCAGCCCCATCAAAGAACAGTTTCCATCCTGGCTTCTCGACTTGTTCTAATTCTTCAACATGCATTATCTCTTCATCGGGGAAATATGTCTTCAAAGGTTCATATTCATCATCAACTGGATTCTCGGCCAAATGATCAGCCAACGCTTGTGCTTTCATTGCAGTCCGGGTCACGTAGACAATATCAAACTCTGTAAGCAAGATTTGCCACTTCGCCAACCTCCCTGTGGGCATGGGCTTCTGAAAAATGTACTTCAACGGGTCCAACCGAGAGATGAGATAGGTGGTATATGCTGACAAGTAATGTTTCAACTTCTGCGCTACCCAGGTTAAGGCACAACACGTCCTCTCAAGTTGAGTGTACTTCACCTCATATGATGTGAACTTCTTGCTGAGGTAGTAAATCGCCTGCTCTTTCTTTCCTGTGATGTCATGCTGCCCCAGTACACAACCAAAAGAATTATCCAAAACTGTCAGATAAAGGATCAAGGGTCTTCCCGGCTCCGGCGGGACCAACACAGGTGGACTAGCCAAATACTCCTTAATTTTGTCAAACGCCGCTTGACATTCATCCGTCCATCTGACCGTAGCATCTTTCTTTAGCAGCTTAAAGATGGGCTCGCAAGTCGTTGTGAGCTGTGCAATGAACCTGCTGATATAATTCAATCTGCCAAGCAAACTCATCACCTCTTTCTTGTTCCTTGGCGGCGGTAGCTCCTGAATGGCTTTGATCTTGGACGGGTCTAACTCAATACCGCGCCGACTTACCATAAATCCCAACAATTTCCCAGATGGGACTCCAAACGCATACTTCGCTGGATTAAGTTTGAGGTTGTACCTGCGGAGCCTCTGGAAAAATTTCCTCAAGTCCTTGACATGGTCACATTGTTTCCTCGACTTTATGATCACGTCGTCTACATAGACCTCAATTTCCCGATGTATCATGTCATGGAACATGGTGGTCATCGCCCTCATATACGTTGCCCCTGCGTTCTTCAACCCAAATGGCATGACCCTATAACAATACTTTCCCCAAGGGGTGATGAATGCCGTTTTCTCCGCATCCTCCTTATCCATCGAAATCTGATGATAGCCCGCATAACAATCCACGAAGGAACCAATCTCATGTTTGGCACAATTGTCAATCAATATATGGATGTTTGGCAGTGGGAAGTTGTCTTTTGGACTCGCCTTATTGAGATCATGGTAATCTACGCACACTCTGGTCTTTCCATCCTTCTTTGGCACAGGCACAACATTAGCTAACCAGGTGGGATACCGTGTGACCCGGATGACCTTTGCCTCAAACTGCTTGGTGACCTCTTCTTTGATTTTCACACTAATGTCTGTTTTAAATTTCCTTAGCTTCTGCTTGACAGGAAGTCATGCTGGATCGGTGGGCAATTTGTGGACCACCAAATCAGTGCTTAAACCAGGCATGTCGTCATATGACCACGCAAAAACATCTTTGTACTCAAACAGTGCTTTAATTATCTCTTCTCTGAGCTGAGGTTCCAAATGGACACTTATTTTTGTTTCCCGCACATTCTCCTGATCCCCTAAATTGATTGCCTCTGTGTCATTCAGATTAGGTTTGGGTTTTTCTTCAAAATGGCTTAATTCTTTACTGATTTCCTCAAAAGCTTCCTCATCATCATATTCTATTTCGTTATCACACTCAATTTCTTGTATTATTATTTTGGAGTTAGATTGGCATTTAAGACTGGGCCGAAGACTCCTCATGCATGACATATCAATGAAACCAGCGTAAAAGGGACTGTACAAGAAGGAAAAAAAAGACAAAATAAAAACTATCGGAATGAAAAGGAGGGAAATTGCATTTCATTAACATTTAAGATAACAAGGTTTATCTCATCCAAACGGACGAAACATAGCATCCGAATTACAACCTTGGAAATAATCCAGATTAAACTGAAAGGAAATCAAAACTAACTACCAAGACTCCCTCCGGGTAGGAAGGGGAGTTGCTTCCCAATTGTTAAGCTTCGCCTGGGGCCCCACGAACTGAACTTCCGCCTTGCTTGGACCTTCTCCGGCCTCCAATACATTCACCTCATCAAACAGCTTTTCAAAACCTCTCGATCAACTCCTTGTCGGGATCAACCACACAACTGGGCATTGCTGTTGCTAGGCGCTTCTTAGTACCAGGCCTGACAAAGGAACGGGAAAGGCGGGGAATAGGTTTTGGAAGGGTCCATGCTTTCTTTTTCATTTTTCTAGCTCGCCTTATGTCTGCAGCAGTGGGCTTGAAGCCTAAACCAAAAGTATCCAGGTTTCCAGGAAGGGATACCGGCTGTACGATGCCTTGTAAAGAAGCACCCAAGCCTTTTCCAGGTACAAATCCGTTCTTCAGCATTTCCGACGCAACCATGACGGATGCAGCAGCTACCTTTGGCACAGGAATACACTCACCTTCCGAGATCTTTTCAACCGATACCGTATCAAAGACTTGATAAACCCATGGACCTTTGTCGTCCTCAGCTTCTATGAAAGGCACAATGGCACCACCCAGAGTACACGAACTATCTTCCCCATGCACCACAATCTCTTGCCTGTCCCACTCGAATTTGACCATCTGGTGCAAGGTAGATGGCACTGCTTTTGCTGCATGGATCCAGGGTCGGCCTAACAGGAGATTGTAAGAGACGGCCACGTCGAGCACCTGGAACTCCATAGTAAATTCAACCGGACCTATCGTCAGTTCCAACACTATATCCCCAACTGTGTCCTTTCCTCCTCCATCAAATCCTCGCACGCAAATACTATTCTTGTGGATTCTCTCACTGTCCACCTTTAACTTTTCCAGGGTGGAGAGAGGGCAGATGTTTGCACTGGACCCGTTGTCAATCAGCACCCGGGTGACCACAGAGTCTTCACATTTCACCGTGAGGTAGAGTACTCTATTATGCTCAGTGCCTTCCAAAGGCAGCTCATCATCAGAAAACGTAACCCTGTTGACTTCAAAAATCTTGTTTGCTATTTTCTCTAGATGGTTCACAGAAATCTTATCAGGAACATGGGCTTCATTCAAAATTTTCATCAATGCCTGGCGGTGCTCATCTGAGTGGATTAATAATGATAGCAATGAGATCTGTGCCGGGGTTTTTCTCAACTATTCTACAATGGAATAATCTTGTGCCTTCATCTTCTTCAAGAATTCTTCTGCCTCTTCTTCAGTTACGGCTTTCTTTACTGGTACGGGATTATCTTTGNTTAAACTACAGCCACATCTGACATTCTGTTAACTACTCGTAACAAATCGAATATNCTAATACCTGATTACAAGTGAAAAATATATGATCTCAAAGACAATTTTAAAACACGAGGAATTAACCTATGTTATATTAAGGCTAATGTTAGACTAGTGATCACCAATCCAGTAATCTCAAACAGTCCAATCCATGTTTATGTTAATACAAACCGAGACTAAGCTATACTAGATAAGTACATATCAATTAACATCTAACTATGGACATATGATGATCCAAACGGGCACAGATTCGAATTCTGCCATTTAATCAGACATACGGAGACTTAAACATCCAATTTCAACTAAATTGACTCTACTCAAACACATGCTAGAGTTCAACACAGTCCTGAATAATTTGAAATAACACAAATAGTCCGTTAATAGTACATTAACAGTCCTAACTGTTCAAGCCTACTTACGGTGAGGACATTAACAAATCAAGGAACACTATTCGAAATAGAAAATATTAAGCCACAGAATCTACAGCAAAATTATGTGGCAAACTTCACTTCATATCCAACTTGATGTTTACATTGCAATATGTTCAAGGAGTGTACCTGGAAGTTGAAAGACAATAAGAAGAAACAGAAATCAGCAGCAGTAGTGAGGAGTTTGCAGTGTTAAACAGCAGGAAAGCAACAGCAGTTTCAACTTGGAATCCCAGCAATGAAAAACCAGCAAACAGACCCAAAAATTGACTGAACAGACCAATTTCAACTTGAAATCAACCCAGGAGCTTTTAACCTCAACTACTGAACAGGACTAGGAAGTTCAAACCACTTTGAACCTTATGTAAACTGGAAATTCGAAGTAGGATGCTAGAACTTTGAAACTGATCTAAAATTACAATTGAACAGTATTGTTTTTGGAGTTTTTATTATTATTATTATTATTTTTTTAATTTTTGTGAAGAACAGTGATTGAACTTCAGTTGTTTGCTTTTGAATTTTGAATTTCAGACTTTTAGAGGTTCGAATTGGTGGAGTGTTTTTTTTTTTTGGAGGGATTTTTCAGAGCTGGAACTTTTGGGAAATTTTTAGGGATTGAAAACTTGTGAAGGAAGGCATGGGTACTGCCTTTTATAGGCAGAAATGGGGGAGGAAGCTTCTAGATTTTATTTACCCATTTTCCCCCTTTTTATTTTCAGTTTTATTCAATGGCCCTTCATTTTCTGACTTGTTTCTCAAGTTGCTGCCCTAAGTTTTTGAAATTATAACTAAAGCCCTATTTTAGAAGATTCTAGAGGATTCTAGCTTAAACTACAACATTCCTATCCATTTCTAAATACCTAGATTACCCCTGAACTTGTTCTGAAATTAACAACCTAGTACTAAACTAAACCTCACCCTCTTTTACCCTAATTAAAGACTATCAGCTATAACCAAACAATCCATTTAATCAAGGTCAACATCGAATATCTACAACCAAACAGACCCTAAAATCAAACTAGGCAAATTAACTGAAGCTAAATCTACCAATGGACTACAATTAACAACTAAATCAAATTGCATTGATTAACTGAACTAAAACACAAAATCAAACCCATTAGAATAGACTTAAATTGACTTAGAACAATATCAATTACCCTGAAGAACATTAAACAAAACAGTAAAAAAAAAATTAAACTAAACCCTGAACATGCTTAACCCTAAATCTAAAGAAGTCAATCACAGCTAAATTACCAAACAAACAAAAACAAATAAGAAACAGACCAACACAAACAACCACTGATTCAGATGAGTTGATCAAAAAAGAAAAAATAAAAATCAAACCCTAAATTGATTAATCATGAAGAAATAACGGTCATGGAGGAGAAACTAATGAAGAAAAACAAAGAAAAATCTCACCTATGAAGTCCTAGGGTTCTGCCACCTCTTAGATTTACAATTCGACCAACTCCAGTGAAATTCGAGGGCTACTGATGATGGATTCATCATGAGGGAGATGAGGAGGTCGTGTGACATCAATTTGATGAGATTTGGAGCATTTAGGGTTTAGGCCGGATTTTTGATTTGAAATTCGAGGACATACAGGAGGATTCGAACGAAGCTGGCCAGGGATTTGGGAAGAGGGCCTTGAGGAGAACATATGGTGTAAAATTGGGGTCGTTTGGTGGTGGCGCCGCCGTGGGCGGCGGAGGCGGCGCCACTTTTTCAAATATTCGAGAAGATGGGCTATTGTTTGAGGGGTGACGTTTTGGGCATTGGAAAGAGGAGGGGAAGAGGAGTCGAGGGTGTAAATTTGGGCGAGTTTGGAGACCGGCCGCCGCCGTGAGGCAATTTCCGGCGGC